>NW_017298619.1:330877-340832 GCF_001594075.2 Trachymyrmex cornetzi | reverse complement strand
GACTCAAAAAAATTATTATAAGTACTTCAATGTATATACTATTAGATGCCATGAAGCACATTTCAATAAATGTTTGTCTATACTGCTAAAAAAAATCGTGAAAATCATCTTATTTTCCGCAACCCAACTGAGTATAACCCCTTAAATATTAAATATAGCTAACAAACTAAAAATTTTAATTAATCTTTGAATTTGAGTTGCAATAGTTCAGCTTTCTATTAATTTAGAATAGCTTAAAAAATATACATATGTTACAAATGAAAGAAAGGTCATCATTTGATTACGGAGCATTACGAAGCACAAACTCTCATCTGTCATCAACAATGATAACTCGCCAACTTTCCATTTATAACCCAATTATGCTTTGCTGATATACACAACGTAGCACCAACTCAAACGACCATTATTACTCTTTGTAACCCACGCGAAAGTCTCTAAACACAGATTATCCTTTTTGGTATCTCGTAAGTCCCGTAAGTACCTGATGTCAGGTGTTCTTGCATCAGCTGCAGAACTATCAGAATTAATCTCTATGAACTTGCTTACGTAAAAAACTAGAATTACTAAACAAAAAGATATGTTCTGACATAATATGCAGCAGCCAGTATTACTTTTAATCAATAGCGATTACATATTATTTATCACTTTCTTTTTCCATTTTCCCTCTCTCTATATAAAATTTTTCTGAAGCTTTTTTATTCATTTTGCTGTATTGAGCTTAAAGCAACTTAAATGAATAAACAATATATATTGCTGAGACTCTTACGAGAGCAACAATTACGCATCCAAGATGCATGTTTTCATTGCACTATTGATCAATAACAATCACACATTATGCTCATCAGCTCTCTCATTCGTGATCTTATATGAATCTCCCGCGCGACTACAGTAATGCACACTGCAAGTCCAGTAGCGAGATCATTACTCTCAGTACTCTCTCCTCTGGTAGCTTCACTGAAAGTTGCTCAAAAACGCGCGACAGCATCTTTTTCCCCTCACCTCCTCTTTCTTCCCTCTGTTCTCAACATACCAGATATTCCGTCCGCTTGTCAGCAGGGATATGGCAGCATCTCCAGTCTGGAAAACGGGTCGCATTCTTCACTGGAGCACTGTTTACACGACAGGTTGGACGCCATGGTCACTGTCGTCAGAAACGAGGAAGAGCAGTCCTCAGGGACGGCGTGTCCTTCGTCCTGTCGATGGTGACGGTGGCGGTGGTGATGTTCTTGTGCTCTTTCCACGGTATCCTACTTGCGGAACGCGGTCTCATCGATGGGAGGACGCAACACAAAGGACGACGGCCACTTGTACGCTCATCTCCGCGCGGAATCTTCTCTTGCCGACGTACGCGCACATTCAGAATACGCCAGTCAGCCTTGTTCTCTTGTTGGTCACCCCGCAAAGCTTTTCTCACCCCTTTTTCCGCTTCCCCTCTTCATCTGCCCACCTGTCCACCTTCAACCCCCTCGCTCGATCGCGCTCAAGCGCGCGTCCCTCTCGCTCTTAGCCGCCCTGATCCGAGGGCGCGAAACTGCACACTCCGGGGGTTGCACTCCGCACGATGACGCGCCTCTGGAGGCTTTCGCGACACTAAACTACCCTTGGAACTAGCACCACGCCCTCCGCGTAGGTGGCACCACCGCTCGTTAACCCCCTTTTCGAGGCCAAAGCATCTGCTATTAACAGTAAGTCTCATTCGAGAGTCCTTCGTGTGGTCTATTAACCATGGTGCTTTCTCTCTCACTCTCTTTTCTGTTTTTCTATCTCCTTATTCGTTTACGTTTTCCTTTTACACATAGTTTCTTCCCTGCTGGAATTTATCTCTTTTTCATGGTAAATATATTCATAAAAGAATAAAATTTTGCGAGAGGTTGAAGAAAATAACTTTTAAATTTAGCAATTAAATTAATATTATAATTAAAAAATATAGATATGCAAATATATAATAATAATTTATTTAAATATTTTTAAAAAGAGTCAAGTTTGATTATCATAATTTTCACTTCTTGATACGTTTTTATTGGAAATATCCATGCAGATGTAACGAATGAATATGTAAAATGGAAGCAATGTAATGAGAAAATTAACGAAATATTCTCTTTTCAATATCAGTATATTCTTATTTATTTTGTTATAAATAATTTTTTTAAGTTTAGTTAATTAAATATGTAGATATTTCTTTTACATTTTTAGTAAAAAACTTTTTTAGGTAAGAAATTCTAGATTTTTGCTAAGCTCAATTCTTTGATCGACTTCGATATTTACAAAAACATTATAGGCGCATTTTTATAATGTATTTACTTATAACATTGGATTTATTTAACGCTTGTTTTTTTTCCAAATTCTTAGAATACTTTCGTAAGCACTGTTTCCTGTTTCATGGACTAGAATTTTCATTCTTCGAAAGCGTCGTATGATATTTACAGATATGTACATAGTATTAAATTTACATTATGTAGCTGCTTTTCGAAAAGTGCGAATTCGTTGCGAATTTCGTTGCTAGGCAACAAATCTACAGTGTATATACAACATCATGATTATAATATTGCGATCAGTAAAGGAATGTAATCCTTTGAGTTTTATAATGGTTCTAGCTTTAACGAAATTCAAAAGTTAGTTAATTATGGAATAATTTAACATTAAAAATCTGTAACTTCATTTTAACAAATTAAAATCCACAAGTATGTACATTAAACGGAAGCTAAAGGATGTGTGCTATTTTTTTTTATTGCTAGTCATCATATGATGACGGCCAGCTCTCCGCGTTTTTGTAATCAAAGGCCTGTATATCGTGTTCGAAGTCATCGGCGTTATCCATCATTAAATTCTCGTGATTCGAGTAGTTGGCGTAATGCTATTCTTCGTCAACGATTTCGCAGCTGTGATATTTGCTGGAGGAGTCAAGCCAGCTCTCCACACCGCTGGAAGCTAAGTCATCGCAGGACGGCAGCTCCGGAAGAGGTTCCATGCTCGGTACGCCCTTCTTCGTCAAGTCATTGGCTGCATGTTCTTTGGATTTTTTGTTAACTGAAATAAACGGTCATTCAATAAGATAGTTGATTAATATATATATATAGAATAAATATGTATGTATGTATATATATATATATATATATATACACAGGATGTTCTAAAAGTAACGATAAATCTTTTGCACATACACACACACAGGGGTAGAATGAACTAAGCTAAGAAAAAAAAGTCCTCTACCATTTTGCAATTTTCGCAATAATTAACAAGATATTAATTGTTAAAAATTGCCGAAAAATTGGTCTTCAATCATTTTTTACTCAAATACTATCAACTTTACAGAAAAACTACAAGAGATGAAAATTGTTTATTTTCTTCCCAGATAGCACTGGATATCCCAAGGACGTCCATTTTAAGTCCAAATCACGTCCTCACGTCCATGGACATAAAATGGACGTCCTTGGGATGTCCGTCATACAGATGTCCTATTCAAAACATCCTATGGATGTCCGAATTTGGATTTTACTTTTAAAAAATGTTTTTCTTTATATTTTTATTATATTTGTATTATTTACCGAACCAAGAACCAACAAGTATTAAATAACATACTTTTTATATATTATATATAATAGCTTATATATTAGGTGTTAAACTTAATTCCTGCCGTTTTTCGCCTCCAAAATTGATTTGTTGAATATACTATTTGGGTTCTCATATAACTCTAAAAATTTTTTCAGAATTTTTTATCAACTTTTTAGCATTTTCTTATTTTGTGAGAAACATTTTCTTATTTTATGAGAAAATATGGTATTAAAAAATTCTGAAAAAATTCTAAAAAAAATTCTTAGAGCTCTATGAGAAGAAAATAAACAATTTTTGTCTCTTGCAGTTTTTCTGTAAAGTTGATAGTATTTGAGTAAAAAATTATTGAAAACCAATTTTCGGCAATTTTTAGCAATTAATATCTTGTTAATTATTGCGAAAATTGTAAAATGATAGAGGATTTTACTTCTCAGTTTAGTCTATTCTATCCCTGTGGATGTGTGTGTGTGTGTGTGTGTGTGTGTGTGCGCGCGCGCGCGAAAGATTTATTGTTACTTTTAGAACACTCTGTATACATAAATTAAAACAACACGGAATATAGAAAGATAATTCCTTTTTTTTTTAATTTTCTCTAGTATATATGAAATAGTAATACAGGCTACTTTCCTTTTAAGGAACATAATTGATACAAACGTCGTTTCATCCTTGACATTCATTGAATAACAAAGATAGAACAACATTTGTATCGGCTCTCATATAGCACAGAACTTGCAGCAATATTGGCTACAATAATACTGCAATATTGCTGCAACATGCAATATTACTATAATGTTATAGCATTGTTGTTGCAACTTTTGTGCTGTAGGGGCTGTGTTTCCTAAAAGGAAAGCAACCTTGAGTTCAATTTGGCCTTATTGTTAGTTAATAAATATATTGTTAGACGTCGGTTTTGTTTCTTTCTTGCGATCAACATTTGCTTGTAAGCTCGAGGGTTTCTATACTTACCGTTGATCCCTAAGCTGGCACTAATAGAAGGAAGACGAATGTCCAAGTGTGATCCTTTGTTATTAATTATCTAAAATTTTAATAAGATTAAAACACGATTGAAGAATAAAATTATAGGAAAAAGGCTTTATATTTAAAAAAAATGACTAATATTATAAATATTATTACATATTAAAATTACTTGTAAAATATTTAATAAAATAATTTTATTAATATTTAATAACACATATGTATGTATATATATATATATGTATAGAAACAACTAGATTTAACAAAAGACAGATAGATGGACAAACAAATAAAAACATATCAAATAAATTGAAATTAAGAAAAAATTATAGTTATGACATTCGATCAGTAAATGACATAAAATCTAAAAATTAAATATAGAAAAGAGAAGTTGTATGTACAACAAATATAAAAACAAAATAGAAATGAAATAAAATGAAACAGAAACACAGTGAATACATAGTAAAATAAAAAGAAAAGAAAAACAAAAGCGAAATAAAATAAGGAATGAAATAAATGATTTTAAAAAATAATGCAAGTGGGAAATAATGAGAGAGAGTAGAGAGAGAGAGAGAGACAGAAAAAGCTTTATGATAAAATATTAACTCAATTTTAAAGTAAATATGATAATTTTTGTATAATTATTTTTAAAAGAATACCTTATTATTCATTGCATACAGCTTCGTTGCGATATCTCGTGCCACAAGCGTAGTTAAAACAGTTGCAAGATAAGTTTCTTTCACTAGCAAATATTCCAAGGCTGATCGTTGCCAATACAAATATCTGCAGGAACTCGCCGCTATGATGGATACCTAAAACATTTAATTTGACTTAGAAATTTCAATGATTAAAATAAAAAATTAATTGAAATCGTACCTTAAATTTATCGTCGACGGAAGCTCGAGAGCTTTCGAATTCCGGTGAATCTAAAAATTCACATGGCAGTATCGGATGTAGAAAACCGTTGATTTCGTTCAAGACGTTGACTTTTCCAGTGAGTAGCAAGCCTAATCTGTCTGTTCTTGTTAGATTCTGCATCGCGTACGCCTCGCCAGCATGAAGAGACATTATCGTCGCAAATTCTGGAGATACTAATCGCTTGAATTGTATTCGTGAGACCTACGCATATTCAAAGTTAAAGGAAAAAGTGGATTAATTCCGAAGCGCATTGCAAAAACTTCTTTCTTCCAAAAAACTTACTTTGAAGGGATAGAAGAGCGTATGATAAGCTTCTTCCAATTCGGGATCAAATCTAATAGGTCTCATTTGATAAATAATATATACTAATTGACCGATATTCAGTAATAAAAAACTGAAATTCCAAGAGAAGATATCTGGTGCGCAGATCACGTGCCAAGCCCATCCCGATAGCAACATGAAACCTAGAAATAAATAATAGGATCAAGAAAAAATCCAGATAGCTAATAGGTATATCTAAAATAGAGACATAAGATGTCTTACAAACATCTTTAAGACGTCTTATGTCTCGACTTTGAACACACACACACATACATGGTGTTGTCTGCGAAATTTATTTAATTGAATTTTAATCAAATGAAATCATCATTTTTTTAATAAGATTTTTTATATGTGTAGTACAGAATTAGTATCACATAAAAATTTACAATATAAAACCACTATGTATTCTTTTCATCGCTTCCATAATGTAAATAATTAACCAATTACTTACCTATTATTAGCACTGAATGCATGAACAAAATTCCCTTTTTTGAGGACGGCGCCGAGTACGACAATGCGAAGCAAAAATTTGCCAACTGGAATAAAATGTGTTGAGGCTGTTGCCACAAACAGAGTGCGGGGTTTCCTTGAAAAGGAGAAAGAAGAATCGATAATTTGATTTATTGTTTTTCATAAACTTTCTGTTCATATAAACGCGGCAATATTTCTGCCGTGCGCAACGTTTTTCATTCATATGGCAAGCAACCCTCATTATAACATGTTTTTACGTCTTTATTTAAAAAATCGAAAATATTACTTATTTTACATGTTTTTAACAAATAAGAATTTTTTAATCAATACGAAAGAATAAATCTCGCTTACAAATGCAAGAATTCCTTTCTCTGGAACTCACCGACAGAAGTGCTGTTGTACGATGGCAAAGGATCACGACCCAGCCCGGGACTCATTTTCGTCAAAGCAGAAATACGTTATTATGGGTTAAAATATGCTATTACAGATACGAGAATCGACTGTTCATATTCAATGATATTTCTCAAACGAGAGCTTGGTGTGTTTTCACCCCTCGCACACGCGGATACTGAAAGATTTTCCTCAGGGCGCATGTGCTAATTTCACAGGATCGATATTGTTTCCCGTCGGTCCGAAAAGATTAAATGTGTAATTTTACAGTACCGATTCGCGATAAAGAAAAATCATATGGTAATGCGTAGCATATATATATATATATATATATATATGTATTAATTTATTCTACAAAAATATTTTTCCTTTTATTGGAATAATTTATTTTTTCTATATGTATATAAATATGTGTGTGTGTATGAGTATGTGTGTGTTTATATATATAATGTTTCTTAAATAACGGTCACTAATCCCTGGTAGAAATGTATGCAGTTTTCCTAGACACCTATCTAATATTACTGTATTCTCATTAATTATGCCAATACTAAGTAGGAAATGGACAAGAACTTGATAGAGTTTTATTCTGTCTATTTCACGAGCAGTTGGCTTTGCTCCTTAATCAATTTAATATTCATTATTTGTTGTGTTTCTATTCAGTAAATGGATTCATCAGATTTTACGCAACTTTTGTATACAGTAACTGCAAACAAAGTGTTACATCCTGATTGGGATCCTAAGTAGTTTCCTTCTCAGTTACTAGACAGAAGTTGGTGTAACTGTTTAGTAACTGCTCAAAAAATGCATGAAATTTCTACCAAGGATCACATAGTAGTACTATTCCTAATAAAAAACTAAATCAAAAAGACTTTTATCATTTTGCAATTTTTGCAATACTTTTTTGGTTACTCAATGAGCAAAATGTCTAAAATCGACGCATAAAATAATTTTAAGATATCTTTAAGGGTTCTTTACGAAACATCTTCAAAATATTTTACAAAGAACACTGAAAGATTAAAATTGTCTTATGCGTTGATTTTATATGTTTATTCGGCAATCTTAAGAAATTAATATCTCGTTATAACTATTGCAAAAATTGCAAAATGGTAGAACTTTTAAACTCCGTTTTTTTATCAGGAATAGCACTATATGATTAATGGGCATTATCTAAGATATTCCTTGTATAATACACATTATTGTTTATAATTTTTTCACATTTTACAAAAAGTTAAGTAACTCGAAAAATAATCGTAGAGAACTAAATTTTCAAAAATGAATTTTAAAGATGAGAGACAGAGCTAAATTAATAAATTTAAATTTATTTTCTTATATCGTTTCTACAATATTTTGTATCCCCCCAAGTCAATTTAATTTGTTTTTTGTAAAATAAAACGGATTTACTATGACAGATAAATTTAACGAGATTTCGTTTACCAATAAAATATAAAGAATTTATTAATGTTGACACATTCTTTTTTTCATCTTCATAGCCGTTATTCGAATCATAGTCTATTCTTACTTTAAGTATAATATAAGTATATTCCTTAAGTACAATGTCTTTTAAGATGCTAATATAGCTGTGTGATTGGATCATGACATCTTCAGACTGTACTTAAAGGACGGTCTTAAATATAAGAATCGATTATTATGAATACTGATCAATATAACTTTCTCAATTTATAAAATAGTTGAATACAATAATTGATATATCCGCAATGTAATCAATTATAGTCATTATACAGTAAAAAAGAAAATGTTAATTTTAACATTTTTTACATGTCCCAGGAGATCCACTCTAAATTTTAAGTTAAAGTAACTCATTCGTCTTGTGTTATTTATTAACAAACTAGTAATGTTAAATAATTGACACGATACTTTACATTTATATTTGTTATTTTGACTTTAAGGGTGATTTAAAATTAACATATGAAATAGTAGAGTACATAGAAGAGTAGTTGTAGTAACTCGTAAGAAAATGTTAATAAAACATTTTTGTTCATATAATGTGAATGAAAAAATTCTTAGATGTTAAATTGACTTTGAGATATATAGAATAATTGAAACAATTGTGTTAAAAACACTCAAAATAATATTCCATTTTTAATTGACATACGCAATTGTTAAGTTAGAAAGGTGACATGAATCTAACACATCAAAATATTACAAAAATAATAACATATCAGTTGTATGTTTATTTTACATTGAAGTAATAATCAAAATGTGGTAACACAAGAAAAATTCTACATATGGACGCACGATTTTTTACTGTGTATTAAGACCGTTTTACTTATTAAAAATGACCCAAGAAAAGCGTAGGATCGAAATATTTAATTGTCTTTGATTCATAATATTCATATTCATCTGAACATCTACAGTTGACTCTTAATATAGATATTTGTAATTCTATTAGCGTTTTCTCTTGGGATACACTGGGTGCAGTCTCACACCGCACCAGTTGCGTGTAAGCGCTACACTCAGCTACAGTGCCTGCTACACTACACTAGAGTGGTGCACACTATGATGTACACTGTATCATTATTATGGTAAAACCCTGTTTTCGCTTGACTTTTATTTTCAAATTTTAAATGTCACACTGGTTCTACGCGGTCTCTTTGAGACGGTGTAGCAAAATCCCACTTCGTGCATAAAATTTGCACTACACCGTAGCCACGGAAACACGGTACACCGAATGAATTCGCTTACCACCAGCCATGGAAACACGGTACACTGTCTGAGTGTTGCACTAGTGGGCGATAGTACAGCCAAGAGAAAACGCTATATGTGTGTGTTTTTTAATATTATTATTGAAACTTTTGTCCTCATTCTTTTTGCTTTATTTAAATTACATAAAATTGTTTTTTCTAGAGATGCACCGGATATCCGGAAAGTATACGGCAGTGCTCGGAATTGCTCATTTCGGGCAGATTCCTGAGGTGACCTCCACTATCACTCGAAACTCGGCGGCCGAGCCGCCGATCGCTCACGTGACGCTATGCTCCAGGAGCGTCGCGATACGAAAAGTATACTGGACCTTTCCGGCAAATATCATTAAAATATTTTCTTTCCTACGTGATTTTTATTTTAATAAATAATTAAAATAAATTTTTTATTATTAACATATTTTATTATTAACATAAAATTTTACAATGTAAAATATTTATGATGTAAAATTTTACTTTATCGAGTCACATATATTTAATTATCCTTTTTTATTGCTTAATGAAATAAACCTACTGAAGAGAAACTATTTGAAAAACGTATCAATAATAGTACTTTCAAGATAACATGGAAAGCCATTGTCCATATTATAATTATCATATTGTAATTT
>NW_017298619.1:326365-329781 GCF_001594075.2 Trachymyrmex cornetzi | reverse complement strand
TATATATATATATATATATAAGTATGCATATTCATAATGCTATAATATCTTATACATTATTGCAAAATTCCAATTTTTTTCTCTACAAGTTTTTTTTAAGATAACATTTTCCCGGAATCCGATTGGATATCCGGAAAATATCGGATATCTGACTCGAAAAATTACCTTTCCGGATATCCGATCGGATACCGGATATCCGATGTTACATTCTTTCTGGATATCTGATATCTGGTATCTGTGAGATTTATGCCGAGAATGACAAAAAATTTTGAAACTCAAAGTTTAAGAAAAATTTTTTGTCGTTCTCGGCATAACTACCTCACAGACACGTATAATGCGTATACTTTAATCCTGGAAAAGAATTTTCGAATCTGTGAAAGAGAAAAAAGTAATTGCTATTACAAAAATTACGATTTAGTCGGTAATACAGACGGCTTTAGGATTTCCTTAATAGCACAGAGTCGTGCTGTGGACGTCCTGTCAGCTAAACGTCCTATTATAGTCCAGAGACATCATGAAGACATTCTGAGGACTATCAAAATAAACGCCTCATTATGTCTTACATACTTCCACAAAACGACCAAATCCAAAGTCTTTTATCTTTATGTCCATCCGTTCTTAGAATAATCTTATTATTCCCATACAGCACAGCTGATCTCCAAGAGATGCCCTAAAGATATCCTAAGGACAACTGTAGGATGTTTCTTGGATAAAATGTGCTGAATTTGCAATACTGAAATATTTTACAAAATATTATTGTATTCATAACTTTATTAGTACAAACAAATACAATTATATCGTGCACATACTATAAGTATTTATGAAAACCCAGTATAAATAATTATGATATGTTTGAGCTTATACATTGGTATAGAGGAAGGTCTTATGAGCAGAGCCGGCTTAAGGTATTTGTGGCCCAGGGGCTGACGTTAAAACGGGGCCCCCTTCATTCATAAGAATTGTTTTATAATAGTATAGATAATAAATACCTATTTTTATTGATATATTTATTATAATAATAGAAATTATTTATTGAATAATAGATATTGAATAACAATAAATTAAATGCAAAATACATATATACTTTGCAATTTCTATTTAAGAAACGTGGTTGTTCGTATAATGACTTTTGTTTGTAGTTTCAGTCGTTTTAATTCTGCTTAAAAGATACAAATAAGTTCTGGATGTTGAAGAATAAACACATGAAGATAATTCACATTTTATTTAAAGTTGTAGCATTTACAAAATTTTTTTTCTCGATTTAGTGTGCGCAAATTCATTTATTAGATCACAAAAATCAATATTATTTAGCAGTTCGCTTTCTATGGATAATAATGCTAGTGACGATAATCTAGCATTGGCCATTGTGGATCGATATTTATTTTTTATTAATGTTAATTTAGAATTTTAGAGATTTCTGTTTAATATTAGGTCTGTTCGCTTTGTTTACATTCAGCTCTTTGCTTCTCTCTCTTTCCAATGTCCCAAATATATAGTTATCTCGTTTTAAGTGCACAAGTTTTTGGGAATATCACGCAATGCGAACAGGCCTTTTGACAATTTATCAATAAATACAATTTTAAGCTAAGGGGCCCCCTAAAGAGACGGGGCCCGGGGCTATAGCCCCCTTAGCCCCCCCCTTAACCCAGCCCTGATTATGAGTTTGTACTTCTTTAATTAGCTATAAACAGATCATGATTTTATTAGTATTAATAAAGTGCAATAGTTAGTTTCTGAGAAATAAAGGGGTGTCACTTTAAGAGACCTATGTCAGTATCAGCAACTTTCCTCTACAGAAATCTTGATTAAATTTTAAATGCGGAAAACGATATATAACATCTAGCGGCAAAATATTTAAAAAATTCGAAAATAGATCTCAGATTAAAGACGGACATTTTTAAGACTTTGGATCAGAATGTTATGGAGATGTTTAGAACATTTTTGAGTGCATATTTAATAAGGCTAATGTGACATTCTAAAACTTTCATTTTAGTATAATGTCCTAAACATATCCCATATGTTACAGAAATCAAAGTCTTAAACTGTCTAACTGGATCTTAATGCTTATGTGATTCTTGTGTGAATTTATATACTACGTGTGTAATCCCTGGAAACATGCGCCGAAATGATTTTTCGGTCTTGAAACGCTAACGCTACTAAGCTACCGCAGTAATATCACGAGTTAAATTGATTAGCAATTTAACAAATTTTTTATGCTTATTCGCATCTTTGAAACGATCTTAATAATGTTGAATGACATATTAAGTCGAGGTTGTAAGGCAAATGCAATATGTTAAGAACTACTTGAAAAAATTACAGACTATTCTAAATTTCATTTAATAATAATACAAAAAAAAACAGAAACAATTGACCATCTGGATCAAAAGTTATTTAAATAAGTAGTAATGTGTATTTTAAATTTGTACTCTAATATAAATATATGAAAATGTATTATAAAATAATGATAAAAATCTCAATTTTTTTATATAAATACTCTAAGAATTCAACAATATTTTTGTAAAGTTATCTTGAGATGCAAACATTAATTGTTCAGTAAATAAATAAAATTTGTTATTTGTTATAAACCAATGGTGAATCTCAATGAAACTTTGCATAAATCATGTTTAGTACTTAATAAATTTATATAAAAAACATTTAGATTTTTTTCTTATTATTTTAACAATTTTTGTTTATAACAATAAAACTAATAACAAATAAAATAAATAACCTATAAAAATGTGTTGCTCAATAAAACCAGAATGTTATGAACACAACTTTCACATGTATGTAGTTTGTTTAAAGCGAAAATATTAATATATGTGTTTTATGCCCTTACAACCTCCTTAAAAGAATTAATTATTTACAGATTTTAATATGTCATTCGACATTATTAAGATCGTTCGAAGATGCGAATAAGCATCAAAAATTTGTTAAATTGCTAATCATTTAACTCGTGATATTACTGCGGTAGTTTAGTAGAGTTAGCGTTTTGAATTAACTTTTAAATCGGCAGAACCTTTTGAATTAATACGAGGGTCATTATTTATATTTTGAACCTAATAATAAAAATAATAATAAAAAAACAATAATTTGTCATTTATTGTTTTTCAAAATATTCTCCTTTATGATCTATACACTTTTGCATGCGTTCGAACCACTTGTCAAAGCATTTTTTCCATTCCGCTTGAGACACCTCCAAAATATGGTCTTTGAACGCATCAACGGCTTCTTCTGCCGACGAAAATCGTTGGCATCCACGCAATTTATTCTTGACGTTCGAGAACAAAAAGAAGTCATTTGGTGCCAAATCAGGACTGTACGGCGGATGACCCATTAATTCGATTTTTTGAGTGCTCAAATAGTCGGTTGTTAGACGAGATGTGTGACAGCTGGCATCGTCTTGATGAAGAATGATC
>NW_017298619.1:322390-326215 GCF_001594075.2 Trachymyrmex cornetzi | reverse complement strand
AAACCTTTTTCACGGCTAAATGATTATGCAATATTTCATATATGCTGGTGGAACTAATGCCCAAGGTTGTCTCAATCTCACAGTATGTCACATGACGATTTTGCATTATTAGTTTTTGCACAGCATCAATGTTTTCTGACACAACTGATTTTGGACGACCTTCACGACTTTCATCGGTGAGCGAACGGCGACCACGATTAAATTCGTTATACCAGCATTTCACAGTGGATGGGGCTTTATCGCCAAAAGTGGAAGTAAGTTGATCGATGCACTCCTGTCTTGATAATCCACGCCGAAAATCGTAATAAATCATTGCACGAAAATTTTCACGAGTTAATTTCATTTTTTCGCTGAGACACAATTTTCAAGTGATGCCAAAAGTGGAAGTAAGTTGATCGATGCACTCCTGTCTTGATAATCCACGTCGAAAGTCGTAATAAATCATTGCACGAAAATTTTCACGAGTTAATTTCATTTTTTCGCTGAGACACAATTTTCAAGTGACTGTAAACAATACAAATCGCGCTCAAATAACAAAACGTTCTGAAGTTATGGTCAAAAATGTCAAACTTTCTAGTGGAAACGTCCGATGGCACCTGACAACACTCAGTGTTGCCAAGGCTCATATAAGTATTATAGTAATATAAGTAGTTCATAGCAATATAAGTAGTGCCCCTCGTAGAACCAATATTCACATGTGTTTTAATTGATGGAACAACATCATAAGTTTCTATCAAAATTCTACGACCTTCAACTGCCATTTTCTTCTGATTAAAAAACAAAACCAACGCATGTCGAAAATGCTCTTTAGGAAGCTCCATTTTTTAAATGGTACAAACACGATGTTTACTCCATTTATTGTTAATAAATGACTAAATACCATAAAGTAATATTAAAGCATTGAGAAATAATAACTGTGATTGAAATGTCTTCGACAACATTGAACATTAGTGCTATTTCTTACAAACCTTCAAAACTAAATCATATTCCTAATATAATAAAAAAAAAATACGCACATTTTTGTAAGAAACAGTATCAGGAAAAATTAAAAGATATATAAAGGAAATCGTTCTTAAAAAAACTTTATTGTAAAATTTCTTCTAAATTCTTTTTAATTTTAATTTTTATATTTTTATTGTATTTCAGAAATTTTTGAACAAATTTTTAATTTAGTTTATAAAGTAATCTATGATAACGTGTAATTTAAAATATAAAACTATTCCTGCTTCATGAAGAAAGAGCGATGAAATTATAAGAACGACTTTATAATTACACTTTAAAAAATTCAAGTAAGATCATAAAATTTTATTTCAGATCATAAATTGGTAAAGGCAGAGTAAAGTAAAGACAAATAATAAATTCGGTTGGATGCACTAATACGTACTAGTGCATATATTAAAGCCGTTGTACTCACTTAATCTGTGTATATAAAAGTAAAATATAAATATTTCGAATTATATATATAAAATACAGATTTTACTAAACAGACCAGGTTTTTTAAGTTAATGTAACATAGAATTTAATGTAATAAATGTTAATATTTGACACTTTGCGCAATTACTTCTAGCAATGATTCCTATCGCTTCGTTATTATTACTTATTGTTATATTAAATATAAGGAAACTATTAATTTATTGTTTTATATCAATTTTGTTAATTTCTCTTTCTTATTGTTGAGTTAAAAAATTTTTAATTATTCATAAACATATATGATTATGTATGAAATATGTCCATACACGTTCATTAATAAGTCAATTCAAAGAATTCAAAATTTTTTTTTTTCAGCCGCGTTATTGAACCCACTTATTCCTTATGGTTAAAAATATAGTCACTCTTGTTTTTTTCAAATTAAAAAAGAAATATGCAGAGGGATTGCGCATTTGTGATGAAAATTAATGTTTTTCAGTTTTTTATTTTTTTCTAAAAGGAATATACACTTTTTACAAGTTCTAACAACGTAAAATTATGTTTCAGGAACTTATACGTGGGTAACTTGAAAAGTTTCTTAAGTCACACAGAGATAGCGCGTGTATCGCAAAAAAGATGTAATGGCCGAAAAGTACATCTTTTATGTTTGCTGTAAAATTTTCAAACAATTACATCCATTCGTCATTTAATTACGAGCACTTAAACAAAGCAAGTCAAACGTTTTTTCAACAATGGATAAAAAGGAGTTTCGTGCAGTGATAAAACACTATTTTTTGAAAGGGAAAACAACTACCCAGATTCAAGCAGAGTTGCAGGAGGTTTATGGCACATCTACTCCTTCATTGCCAACCATCAGTTTTTGGGTAAACGAATTTAAACGTGGTCGTACCAACACCTATGATGAACCACGCAGTGGACGCCCGAAAACTGCTACCAAAGAAATAGTCAATAAAGTGCTCGATATTGTTATGAGTGACCGCCGTTTGAAGTTGCGTGAGATAGTAGAGATGGTAGGCATCTCAGAAGAACGGGTATTTCATATCCTGCATGAAATATTAGGCATGAGAAAGCTGACGTCGCGATGGGTGCCGCGTTTGCTTACGGTGGAGAATAAACGCGTGCGTATGACCATCTCTAAGCAGTGTTTGGATCTGTTTAAGAGCAATCCACGAGAATTTTTTCGTCGATATGTGACCGTGGATGAAACATGGATTCACCATTACACACCCGAAACAAAACAACAGTCGAAGCAATGGACTTTGTCTGGTGAACCGGCCCCGAAGAAAGCCAAATCAGTTCTATCGGCTGGGAAGATCATGGCCACCATTTTTTGGGATTCTAAAGGCATCATCCACATTGATTATTTAGAAAAGGGAAAAACGATTACGGGAAAATACTACACCGATTTACTGGGCCGTTTCAACAAAGAATTGAAGGAAAAACGCCCTCATTTGGCCAAGAAAAAAGTGTTGTTCCATCACGATAACGCACCATCCCATCCATCCGCTGCAGTTGCCACCGCAAAATTGATCGAATTATAATACGAATTGCTGCCCCATCCACCGTACTCTCCAGATTTGGCCCCATGCGACTTCTTTTTGTTTCCAAATCTGAAGATTTGGCTCGGAGGAAAGAAATTCGCGTCGAATGAGGAGGTCATTGCCGCCACGAACGCTTATTTTACAAAGTTTCAGCCAGCGTACTTTTTGGACGGCTTGAAAAAATTGGAGCATCGCTGGACTAAATGTATTGAATTAAAAGGAGATTGTATTGAAAAATAAAATAAAACTCTTCCGAAGAAATGTTGTTTTCTTTCCGACTTAAGAAACTTTACAAGTTGCCCACGTACATTATTATTTTTAAATTTTTTCAAAATAAAACAAAACTTTGTGTGCATCTATATACACGGTTGAAAGTGTAATTTATTGTATATCTTCAGATTCAATGAGCTCATGGTAAATGCACAACAAAAATTTTTTAAATGCGTAATTTTTCATACATATTCTCTGATAACCAGTAAGTATGTGTTTGATTGCATACTCGGAGAAAACATTATTAACTGCATACATAAATTGTTAAAAAATTAAAAATAAAAAAATTTGATATTATTTGTGGATTTGAATTGAGAGGATAAATACACTCAAAATCTCAAAGCATATTTTTATATTTATATACTATAAGAATTAATAATATTTTATTCAAACTTTTTTAATAAATTGAAGTAAATATTAACGTATATAATATTAGAACTGTTCCTAAAATTAATAATAGATAATATGGCTCAATAAATTCAAATAAAGAAAGTATAATTATATAAGGGCGGAATGATCCCGATTGATCACGGCTCCATTGGACACCACCAATCACAGCGACCGGTGCTTAGGAGCTTTGTAGTCT
>NW_017298619.1:321808-322368 GCF_001594075.2 Trachymyrmex cornetzi | reverse complement strand
AATTGAGCCGTGTCCAACTCGGTGCCATCCGTGTTAGTATTTAAAATGCAAACCAGGCCATCAACCCCCAAATTCTGTATGTGTAACATTATTTTCTCAGATCATTTAATTAGTCCATCGAGTGATCTGAGGAAATAATGTTACACATACATGCGGAATTTGAGGATCCTGGTTTGCATTTTAAATACTAACGCTGATAATGACCCGATGAAGAGGTCGAAACGTTTGTTTAAATAAACAGATATTTAATAAATTGTTTATTGGTTCGTAGAACTGTTCTTTTTAGCTAAACTTTTGCAACAATTTATCTTTTTTCCTTTTCTCTCCAAGAGAAAGAAGAGGAAAAAAGATGAACTGGTTCAAAATTTTTCATTATTATTGTTATTATTTTTATTACACTGAAAAGTAATTTTATAAAAAAAAGAAGGATGTATGTACGAGGTGTGATCAAAAAGTAAGGTGACTTTTTGAATTTCGCGCGCTCTGTACACTCTAATTTCAAATTTTTTTTTTTTTATTGTGTTGGTACACTTGTCACGATCATATGTTCACAGTTTTGA
>NW_017298619.1:311759-321536 GCF_001594075.2 Trachymyrmex cornetzi | reverse complement strand
CATGAACATCGCCCAAGACATGTTGAACGACGTCAATGATGATCCTGATCTGCTCAAAAGGGTTATAACTGGTGACGAAACATGGAAAATTGAAAAGACCCATGAAAGGACGAAGATTTGCGACGATTGAGGAGATTAAGGCTGCATCGCTGGAGGAGCTCAAGGCAATACCCAAAAGTGCATTTCAGAAGTGTTTTGACAACTAGAAAAAGCGCTGGCACAAGTGCATTGTATCAGAGAGGGATTATTTTGAAGGGGATAACATAATTTTGGATGAATAAATGAATATTTTTTTATAAAAATGAAAAGTCACCTTACTTTTTGATCACACCTCGTATATGGACATACATGAACATATTTCATATACCTATAAAGTCCTATAATTTTATATGTTTATGAATATATTTATATAGCCATATATGTATGTTTATACATATTTATATACATTCATGCATAAAAAATTTTTTACCGAGATGTGTTGAGGATTTCATCCAATTTGAAGTTTAATCCATTTTTATATTTATATTAAATATTTTATGTCAATTTATGTACAACAGGTTTAATATGCACCAGTGCGCATTGAGTGCATCCAATCGAATTCCCCCTAAATGTCATCATAGAAATAAAAAGCATGCAGAAGTATTATTTTATCCTTGTTGTTCACCGAGTGTTGAAGAAAGATTAAATGATACTTACTGCGCTAACCGCTGCATAAACGAATGCACGCAAAATGTCAGTATTATTTAAAAATAATTATCCGTCTGTGTGTAAAATGGCAAAAATAAACTTGCTGTAAAATGGTAAAAATAAAAATTTATCAATAATGATGACATAAAAAAGTATTAATTTTTTCATTAAAAAATTATATTTTATAGCTTCTGGGTATCAATCATGAAACTTTATCCTTAGGATGGAAAATGAAAAGTGAAAATTTTAATCATTGAAGTTAATGGAGAAATTTGTCACTTTTCACTTTTCATCCTAGGAAAAAAGTTTCATGATCGATACCCTGTTGTAAAATACTTTTCAAATTACTAGGAATATTTCATCATGTCTCAATGTTTTATTTTCTTGATATTTACAGCACTGATATGATTCGACGCGCGCTTCCGTTCGACCGGCAAGGCGCTGAAGTTACTACGGAATCGATAAAGAGTTCAGAATGGAAGCCAGTCATAAACAGCTTATTTATCTTCGCAATAATCGGCCGCCGCGAGCGCTTGCGACGTGCGACAAATCGTTCTGGGGTTTCAAGTGAGTGCAAAAGAAAATCGGCTGTTAATATTACGGCTCATTACAGCTCAACATTCGTTTCCTTGCACAATTTAACGACTGACGCATAAGTTAACGAGTTTCTTGCGCGACGTAACCTCCCAGAACGAAACCAAAGTGCGTCTCTGAGAACTCTTTGTTCATTTTATATCCTAATTTTGTATTGATTGCCTATTCATTTATTTCTTTTTGATAAGAAAAAATATGTGTCTAAATAAATTTCTTTTTTGTTCAAATTTATTAATAATTTATTACACATAGTTTTTGTGTATTGTAATGTGAAATTTAATAAACAAGTTTTATTCGAAGAAGTGTTTCTATGAGTGTTGACAGTTTAAAAAAGCAATTTTTTTTTTATAGTTGCAGATGATCAATGTTGGAAGGATGGTATTGCAGATCCATTGCCAACAACAATGCAGAAGAAGAAGACGATGAAGAGAGTCCCGAAGAAGAAGTGCCTAATTATAAGGACCAGTATCGCAATCTCAAAAGAAAGCTGAAATTTTTGATTTATGTATGCAAAAAACATTTCAACACTTAATATTTGTCTATATTATTTATTTCATAATAAAATATGTGTTATGTTGTAGGAGAATGAACGTTTCCAAGAAGCTTTGCGTTCTACACAAAGGAAACTGCTCAAGGTGAATAGAGATAAAAGTTTCCTATTAGATCGTCTGCTGCAATATGAAAAAGTAGATGCGTCGTTTAGTGAAAGCGATGAAACTGATTCATCAGATGAGGAAGTTGTTCGTCTTGACAATTCCAAGAGGTAAGAAAATTATATAATAATCAGGTTATGAAATAAAGAAAACTTTATCATAAACCAATCAGAAGCTGTGTTGAAATGTTTATTTATTATCATATAGAATGTCTCCAAATTACTGGATGTTCTTTCATCGGCAGATTTTGTGGAATATTCTAGAAAAAAAATTCGTATACAAGATTCTTATAAATGTCAAGATTATAATACTTTCTTAATTAGTTAATTTTTTAAATAAGTTAATATCTTGTGAAACCATTAACACTTTAAAATAGGAAACTAAATTTATGCTAATTTTATTGTAAACACCTTAATTATATCAATATTTGATAATTGAATCCTTGCATAAGGACATTATTATGAAATATATGATGCTTGAGCGCATTAATTGTAGCTGTTAAAATAATCAACTTTAATTATTTATAATTTGAAAAATATAATGTTATTATTTTTATATAGGATTTTTATTTTAAAATATTCCGCAGACTATATACTAGTAAAAAGACATCTGGTAATTTTGGGTTTGTGTATTAACAATATGCTATATGATATAAAAAGAAAGCATTATCTATAAAGCATAAGTTTTATTCATTGTTTATTATATGAATTTACGTAATTTTTAGGAAAAAAGTTGAGATGAATATCAATAATCATACTTCTCATCATTCGTCTATGGTCACAAAACCACTCAGCACTAGTAAGAAGAAAAGGAATGCCCCAAAAGTTGCTAAAACGAACAACACACCTATAGTAAATACATTTATATATTTCATGTAATATGTTTATAAATTACATTTTATTACAAAATTACCATAATAAGGATTTTTTTATTTCAGGTACAATCCACGAATAATTTGGTTCCAATGTCCTTGATGTCTGACGGACATATGACACCTGAGGAAGTAGAAAGACATTTGGAATCTCGCCAGACATATCTGGAACTTGTGCCAGAGAAAGCACCACCTACAGTTCCAACAGAAATGTTTAGTAATGATCCTTCTTTGGACAGGTAAGTTTATTTGTTACTAATAAATATTTTGTATCCCTTTTTGGATATTTATAATAAAAATGAAATTATTAAAATATCCAATTTTTAGTGAATCGAATGAAATTGGAGAACTTGAGACGTCGCCTAGTAATATGGGTGAAGATTGTCTCAGTGTAGACATGATGGCGGAGTGACAAACATTCGTTTATAGTTTACTCATTAATTATAAAGTGCACATATAGTTACATGGCTCTTTAAGATTATTTCACGCGACTAACTCAACTGTATCCACTATAATATAATACAAATTTTTATACACACAATAATAAAGAATTATTATTGTGCCTTCCAACAAGCGACACAAATAACACGATATGACACAATGGAACATTACATCCTTGTTGTTTGCCAATGTTAAACAAAGAGGATATGATCACTGTGTCGCACTGTGTCGCTTGTTGGAAAGCACACTTAATTTCCTTTTCCAACACATCTATGAATTATACGACACATTCGTCTTATGTTTCGTGCAGTTTGTTTGTTTATAAAGATATTCATGCAGAAATTTCATTCGTTATGATTGAGAAAAGCAATTCGATAACTGACATTTTGGATAGTATAATTTCAAAGATAGAAACAGAATTGGAGCAGAAATCGTTACACATACACCAATCGAAATTCGAAGATGTTACAACATCAGAAAAAAGAAATCGATTATCGTGCGATTCGGTGGAAGACGTAAACTGTCGTATTTGTTATGATCCTAATCAAGAACTATCTATTATGTATCCGTGCAAGTGTAAGGTTCGGAAGGATAGAGTGTAAAAATTTGATTATACACAATAATTAGAAAAACTAAAAGTTGAAAATTTCTGAAGATCCAGGATATTGAAAATTCAAATAGCTCTATATATTTCTTTCTTTTATTTTAATTTTTTTATTTTAATAAATTATAAATATTTTAATTTAAAGTGACTTAACTTTTTCAATCAAAATACATTTGAAAAATATGTCCGTGTCTCACAATAACTATATAATTATAATAATGACATTGGGATTAGGGAACAATGGGCGCGATCCATCTAAAATGTTTGGAACGGTGGTTAGAAGAAAGCAATAGGAATAATTGCGAATTGTGCGGTCACGAGTTCCGCATGGAACGCACGCCTCGATATAAGGTTCTTCGGTCTGTTATAATCTGGTTATGCCTGAATCACAGCGATCAGATGTACGTTCGCAATGTGAAGGCCGATCTACTAAGATGTTTTATAGTGACCCCAGTGACCATCGCATGTTCTTACATCTGTGTAGTGGCTGCCGATTTTTACGCTATAAATAATTACGACAATTTCCCACCCGCGCGATGGACTACCTATTCCTTACTATCAATGATGGCGTTACTAATCCTGTCTTTCTTCGTTTGGATCTACACGATAGTACGATATCATCAAAAATCATGGTTTTACTGGTGGCAGAAAACCAGTAGCGTAAAAATTGTTGATTTAATGCCGGAAAATATTGCTTTAAGTAGAAACAATAAGTGTGATGTGTCGCAAGTTTAACAATAGATATCGAGAATAATAAAGAAGTTGATTAGGAAGCTCGTCGTTTGATGGAGATCTTTCCACGACTCAACTGCGATATGTAAATGCGTACTTTGCTGCTGTCTGTTACTTTCTTCACCCAAATCTGAAAAAATAAATATCTTGCGATGATGCGCAATTTATTTAATGCTTTGAACACTTACCGCTTCGGTGCCAATTGCAGAAATGTTAGCTGCGAATCTATTAAGATCCTTGCCTTCAACATAGACAGGTTGACCACGATGAAACCTTTAATGAAATTCGACGAAAGGATTCCTTTATATTTAAGAAGAATTCAAATTGAATATAAAGTAATACAGAAATAAATCAAAGGTACCATCTTCGCTCATATAATAATTTCCCGTCTTCTATCCGAGTTTCCACCAATGGGGTTTCAGGCGGCTGTGATATATGTTGCGATGGAATATTTACCGCATTGTAATGTGGCAAAACTACTGTAAATACAGTTGTATTAACTAAAAAATGTGTATTAACTAAAAAATTTATTTCTTATTCTTAGTTTTTTACATTGATTATGTTCGCTCCTTTACATCTATGTACAAAGTATCATAAAATTCGCAAGAATCAAATACTATAGGATATCTGGAAAAACTAAATACTAAAAATCGTAATCACAACATAAAAGTTGTAATTCACAACTATTCAATATTTTGTAAATTTTTTTACAAATTATAATAAGAAATAAAGGGCCAAAGGGGTCATAGATTGTCATTACTTAAATTTTTCCAAGATATTCTGCTATAGTATTTTGAATTGTGAATTTTAAGATATCAAGTACTGAGCACCTGGTTTGCGAATAGTGGTCGGCGCTTTCGCACGATTGATTGCTTTTAAGTCAAATTCGATATCTTTATCGTCCAATACGTAATTTAATTGCGCAGGAGGTGGTTTCCGCCGTTTCTCTACTTTTTCAGGTACTGGATCGTTGGGACGTCTGCGTAATTTTCTCGTCATTACAGGCTTTACCTAATTACAAAAAAGAATGATGTTAGTAAGAAATATATATACAGAGTGTTTCTAAATAAATGCGAACAATTTTGAGGGATGATCTTTTTATCAAAAATTAAGGAAAATTTTTCATATAAATTTTCATATACCTACAGCCCTCTTTGAGTTCTTTAAAAAGAGGGGTAAAAATTAAGATTTTATTTTTTTATAGTATTAATAAGTATCTCCTTATTTTCAAATTAATATTTTTATTGATGGAAAATATCCACTAAATTTTATTTGTTGAAACAACAATAATAAAATGTAGATAAAAGATGCTGTAAACCATGCTGATATTTCAAAAAGAGATCTTTATTTTAGATCATTAAAAATTTATTAATTTATTAAACTAAATATATATATATATAATTTGGATCATTGTTACTAATCTTCATTTGTATACCTTATCCAAAATTTGAAAAAAAATAACTTCTTATCTTTTTAAGGAATGTAACTTCTCAGAAAGGGATATAGGAGTACATATACATATGTTTATACAAAAAACTCTTTAATTTTTGACAAAGGCTGATATAAAATTTTTCGCATTTATTGAAAAACACTATGTATATTGTATGCATGTGTGTGTGTGTGCACAAGCGCGCGAGTGTGTATGTGTGTGTGTAGTGAGTGTGTGTATTATTTAAGTTAATTTAAAAATAAATTCAAATACCTCCATCGAATCACCAGTGAGTTCCATTGTGTGACGATCTGACTCAATCATTTTTCGTTTTTCCTCCATATCAGTAAGTAGATTTTCCTTAAGATCGATTTTTTTTTCTTCAAATTCTTTTGCTGCTGCTTTCTTCTCAGATATATAATCGCGCTCAACCCATTCCGTCAAGTAATCCCGATAAACTATATTCAATCTCAGTCTGGCAAAGATAACATCTCAATTAGAAAAACTTTCATGTAAATGATCACGTTAATAAAAAAAAATTATAGATAATACCGTTCCTTATATTGTGCTTCTAGTCGTTTTAGTTTACGATTGTATTCAGGATGCGTGCCTTCCTTCAATTGCTGCAGCTGCTTTTTCAAACTAGCTAATTTATCTTGGTACATCCTGAAAGATTGCATATGAAATATAATTTTCAGTGTCATATAAATAAATAAATAAATACATAAATAAATAAATAAAAAATAAATTCATGTATAGTAACTTTGCAGACTTACTGTTCCTTGATTTCTGTATATTCTTCAGATTTTCCCATATCAGTTTCGCTCGCCTCTTCGGTATCTAAAAAAATTTATTAATTTTTACAAATATTCTTCAACATATTATATTCATTTATATTACATGTTACTTAATATATATTATAGGGAAGGTATAACTCCAAAAATTAAGAACATGAAATCATGCAGGAAAAATACTCCTCATGCAGATGTATATAATTTCTTTTTATTATTACCCTCGTCGCTTTCATCTTGCTCCTCGGCATCCCTATCCTCCTCCAAATACTCTTCATTGTCTTCATCGAGATCATAGTCGTCCTGACGATCGTACATCGTAGAAAAACCGGAATCTTGATACGACATTGTCACACATATCTGTGCGATACATACTTCAATAGCGACACACAACAAACCTGCTCCTGGTTAAGTTAGGTTAGTTAGGTTAGAAATAAACTTGAGCCTCATGTTGGATTCACACTGCATCCGATTTTCATCGTACGACGCTTCAATCAGCTCTGTAACCAATCAGAAAACAGGATACAATGTGAATCCAGCATCAGGGTGCCGTGAGGGTGATGTCCCACGCAGCGGATCGTGCGTAAGCGGATTCGCGTATCGCCAATCACAGAATTATTCTCTTAGATATGCTTGCGAAATTTGCAAACAGATCTAAGAGAATGATTCTGTGATTGGCGATACGCGAATCCGGTTACGCACGATACGCTGCATGGGACATCAGCCTCACATGCGGCGTAACCTGCATAAGCGTAACCTGCGTATTCTAGTAATTTACTAGAATACGTTATTTTTTATTTACTAGAATACGCCATTCTGAAAGCCCAAATTCACATTGAGCGTATTTCGCGGAAGATTAGAGAAATGCGGAACTAATGCAACCAATTGCTGATTAGAATTTCTGTACACGCCAGCAGAAATGCTAAATGAGTTTACGATTGGTTTTCGTAACATACGCATCTCGAAAAGTACGCCTCATGGGGAACCGGTACCTTTCCATCACGTATATATGAGCGGATGATTGAATAAATTATTAAAATCGGAACATTTTATGAAACCACTCTTATAGCGTTTTCGGCCCGGCCAGGTTTGCACCAACTTGGGTTGGATTAATGGCGTTTTGTGCTCTCCTATTGGTAGAGCGGGTGAAATCAACCAATAGGAAAGATTAATCCAACCCAGGTTGGTGCAAACCCGATCGGGCCGAAAACGCTATTAGACTTATTCGAAGCGTTTTTGCATGAAACAAAAGAATCTGGCAAAAAAAACGTCGTTCTGCCTTGTGATCTGAGATATTAAGCGTTAAAGTTGATGACTATTGAGGTTAGGCAATCTGTCACAGAGGCAAAATGAGGTCTATAATTGTACTGTTCCACATGGGTTTCGACTTTTCACGTGATGCAAAGGGGCGCACGACTTTTATAATTGTACTGTTGCAAAATCGAAACCCTTGTGCATTTTTTCAGATAGAATAAGCTAAAATGAACCAGAAATTAAATTCGACTCATGATAAAAAGACAAGGGTATGCTCATGCGCATGACCAATCAGATTTTTGTCCTTGCTTACGTCACAACGAGTGGCTTACGCCACTGTTCAGCAATTTCAGATTGTTTTGGAAAGGTAAAATATTTAATTTTACTTCCCTCAGTTTTTTTTGTTTTTTTCATATAATTGCCGCATCCTTTCACTATGCAGGTCATCGTGAAAATATTTTTAACATTAACTTCTACCGATGACAACGTGCACTACGCCATGGACGCCATGATAAATTACGACCGATAACCACCGATTGCACCCGAATCAGAACCGACCAATCAACGCGTACCCGAATATGACGTAGGCAAGGACATGCGCAAGCTGAACGAGTTTTAGACAATTGATGAGCATACCCTTGTATTTTTATCATGATTCGACTCATAGTGGTTCTATCATGTTTCGGCGTAACAACTAACAACAAAATAGCGTAAAAAGCATAAAGTGACTAGACAGAAACTGATGTTCAAGTGAAATGATATGATTGGTCGGCGCAAGTTACTCTTAAGCTGGATTTTCATCTGACGCTAGACGCTCATTTTCAGCGTCAAAACAGGTCACGTGATCAAAATTGACGCTTGGTATTTGTCAATTTTGATCACATGACCCGTTTTGACGCTGAAAGTGAGCGTCTAGCGTCAAATGAAAATTCAGCCTTACGTAAGTTACGCCGCATGTGACGGCACCCTGAAGGTGCCTTTTCATTCTGACTCTCAACGCTCATTTTCAGCGTCAAAATAGACCGCGTGAACAAAACTTGTGACACTTGATATTTGTCACCGACGAGATACTGGGTGCTTTCCATTTGATGACACAAGTCGACACAAGCGTCATTCTATCCTTGTTGACATTCAGAGAGTGACAAAGATAGAACGACACTTGTGTCGACTTGTGTCATCAATTTCAATTTCTTATGCCTCATGTGTTATGCGTTATGCAAGAGTCTGTGCTCCCCGCTTTAAGCGGGAAGCACAGACTCTTGCATAACGTATAAAACATAAGGCATAAGAAAATCAACCAATCAGAGTCCTTTATTTCGTAGAAAGTGTTACGTCCGCGGTACATATAAAACTTGTCCAGGAATATCCCTTGGCAAATCACACATTTTCTTTACCTCAATAGACCGGCAGGGCACGAAAACCACCGAGACCGCTCCTGACGCCTTCTCCACCACATGCGCCCTACCAGCGTGCAAGGGGATCTTTCGAAAACGCCCTCGGGATCATGGTGGAATTATAGAAGGTGTGTCGTTGCGCATAATGGCGGCAGAGAGTGGGGGGACATATTTTGTCAACCAATCACGTAGGGCCCATTCTATACGCGTGGAATTCAAACGTTCACAGTAGATTATTAATAAAAACAGTATTAGAAGTTAAAATAACAATGAAATCTTTATTTTAACCTATTAGAATATAAAATATTACAAACTGTAACAATATTA
>NW_017298619.1:310710-311622 GCF_001594075.2 Trachymyrmex cornetzi | reverse complement strand
GATCTGGTTCGCACCAAACATGCGATTACCTCCGTCGAAAATTTGTACTCAAGTTTCAGACCTACTTTCGCAGTTAATGTATCAAAAATGTTGTCCTGCATATTAAAAAAGTCTCCGTGAAATAATTGAAATTCAATGACTTTTGCTGCTTCCATGAAATCATTGGAAGGAACGATACAATTTCCACGCGAAATACATGAAATCCAGTCAGTTTTACACGATAATTGATCACACGGTCGATCTATTATAATAACACGCTAAACACTCAGTGCCCCGAAATAAACACAGCCATATTAGATTTTAATCGAATGGGCCCTCCATGATTGGTTGTCCACTCCCCACTACTTTTAGGCTATTGCGCATCCACGGAACGACACACCTTCTATAATTCCACCATGCTCGGGATAACCGAGTTAGTCATTAGTTGTTAGCTAAGAGTTCAGTTCTTAAGTTTTTGGGGCCGAGGTTCGGTCAAAAGAAAAGGTCTCTTCCAGACCGTCGCGATTTCTAATTCAAACTCAAGTCCAACAGATTTCCATTTCTATTTTCTATTAGTAATTTCGTCTAGTTACATAAGTAGACCTTACTTAACTTTGTTAATTTTAACCGCGTTAAATACTAAATTGTAGCATAAGCTTAATCTTATTGGTTGATGTCACACGCTCTACCAATAGGAGAGCACAAAACGCCATTAATCCAACCCAGGTTGGTGCAAACCCGGTCGGGCCGAAAACGCTATTAACTTTGTTAATCTTAACCACGTTAAATACTAAATTGTAGCATAAGCTTAATCGTGTACTTGATGTAATTTATAGTGTTTTCGATTGGGCAAAATTTAGTGCGCACCAGTGCGCACTCAGTTCACACCAACACTGGACGAGTTCCATGGGTTGCACTGAATAGTGCAAGTTC
>NW_017298619.1:300841-309664 GCF_001594075.2 Trachymyrmex cornetzi | reverse complement strand
GGCACTGCCAATCGAACACGCTCTTGACACTGAGTGCAGCCAGTGCACCCCAATCGAAAATGCTATTAGTAATCATAAAATATACAAGTCTTTTTGAACATATACAAATACGTGCATGCAATTTCTTTCGACGAAATCTTCCTTTCATAACCGACATTCGTCGCGCGTGATCACTCTTTACTTAAATTCGCGAATTGGATGTGTGAATGAGCGGCAATCAGCACTGAACCAATCTCCACGCACCAACGACGGGCCTGACCAACCAGAATCCGGACCGGCCTGCACGCGCTGTACCACGGATCGCGCCATCGGAGAGCTGTTGCTAGGATTCACGAGGCAATCACCGTATGGTAAATGCAATTTATGTCTCACTTCACGGTAACAAAGCTATAAGTGGATGTAGCAGGTGTCCTGTACATCCATTTTCGCGCCTATCCGCCGCCGGCCGCCTCATTGATATAGACCCTTACGTCGCGTAACTAGTGCCTGCTGCGTATCAGCCTTGATCTACCGTAATAAGGAAGCTGATGATAAAGGCCCGAGCACAATAGAGGAATTAGATATTAACAAGAATTAGATATTAAGATTTTAACCTATCAAAAACTGATTACATCGGAATACACGGTTTCTGATAGGTTGAAATCTTAATATCTAATTCTTGTTTTTCTATTGTGCGCAGGCCCTAACAAGTGTCCCGAGTGTAAAGCTGGAAACACAATAGACACAGACAATAGGCACAGGCAACAGGGAATAACGAGCCGTCCAATCAGAGCTCTGGGATATAATATCGAACTTATACCTCCACCTAGGATTTGCCGAAAGATTCGAAATTTGTAGCGCATGTTCGGTGTCCTTGGCTACTGTCCGTCACATCTCAAATTGTCGCGATTGCCCGGAAGTCCTAGAAGAATTCACCTTTTTTCTATAAATAGAGCGGGAGATATTTCCCGGATATCTCAAGATTCGACCATACTCGCCATATCGAGCACCCCTTTTAACTCATTTTAATGGTTAAAACTGGACAAATCTCCCATTCCCTTATCTTTGCCGATAACAACTGCGTAATCTTGTACTCACTACCGGGGGTCGATTCTGTATCTTCAATCAAGGTGAAAATTACAAAAGTGAGCAAATTTACTAGGTGTTGACCAATGAAATTATCAGTATTCTAGTAAATTCACTCACTTTTGTAATTTTCGCCTCGTTTCAAGATACAGAATCGATCCCCTGGTCCCAGGTTTGTCCAGGCATTAATTACCGACAGTCGAACCTTGGGACGTAACAAAAGGAAGGAAATAAAGGACTTTTATTGATTTATTTTCTTATGTATTGTGTGTTATGCGTTATGCAAGAGTCTGTGCTCCCCGTCTAAAAGGTTTCACACATGAAATGCATAACAGAGCATAAGCATAACATAAGGCCGCTAAACCAATGAGCATCTTATGTAAATCAATATAGCGACATTATGGTAGATGCTCATTGGTCCAGCAGTCTTATGTTATACTTATGCTCTGTTATGCTTTTCATGTGTGAAGCCCTTTACCCCAGATCTACAATAGGTGTTTTAAGCCTTAAGCCGTAAGAAATTGACCAATTACAGTCGAATCCGAGAAGAATAAGCGACTGTGATTTGCCCATTTCTTATGGTTTAAGGCTTAAAACCCTATTGTAGATCCGGACTTACAGCCCAGACACAAGCTTTTGCATAAAGCATAACGCATAGTACATAAGCGAATCAACTAATCAGAAGCTTTCCTTTCCTCTCATTCCATGAAAAAGAAGAATTTTGATTGGTTGATTCTCTTATGCACTATGCATTTATGCGTTATGCAAGTGTCTGTGCTGCGGTCATTATTCTCTGTTCTCTGTTCCCTGTTCCTTTTAAGCTGGAAACACAATAGACGCAGGCAATAGGCACAGGTAACAGGGAATAACGAGCCAATCAGAGCTCTGGGATATAATATCGAACTTATACCCCAAAGGTCTGATTGGACGTTATTCCCTGTTGCCTGTGCCTATTGCCTGTGTCTATTGTATTTCCAGCTTTATTGTGCGAAGCCCCTTAAAAACCGTCGACCCAGGGATAATTGAAGAACGATGACATTTTACCGCCAATTAATACAAATTTATCATTATTAACATAAATATTTTGATAATACATTATTAAATTCGTGATTTTTTATTATATAAATGATGTATAAATAAGTATGTATACTTTTACGCTATAATATCTTATATAAGTTATATATTGCCGAAAAATTACAATTTTTTCTCTGCAGTTATCATCTCTATATATATTGATAATCAAACTCGGATGATAACATTAAAATCACAGTTTTAAATAAAAATCAAGTATTATTATTATAATTAATTTTAAACATATGTATATGTTCACGAAATTAATAAATCATGAGGATGTCCTTAGGATGTTCAAAGGATATACTAACGTCCTTTGGACGTCCTCAGGACATCCCCTGGAGATCTGTGTTGTTAGGGTTCTTATACTCTTATACCCATTTCCACCATTGTAGATTAACTTTAATCTCGGTTCAACTTATTCTTCGTCTTTTTCTAGTTCTAAAGATTAGAAAAAGACGAAGAGTAAGTTGAACCGAGATTGAAGTTAATCTACGTTGATAGAAATGGGCATTAATCACTTAAATTTTAACAGGCACGCGAATTTCCATAAGCGCCGACCGTCTTTAATGACTTAGTTTATATCGTGCACTTGATACGAGTACTAACTAGCTATCAAAATAGAATATAAAATGGTATACATGTCATAGTATATACAAAAAGTGTTACTATTCATAATTTAACTGTTTTTTTATTGCAAAACATTTTATTTTCATTAATTTTTTTTACTTATTGATTTTTTAATTTTACATTGATTTTTGATTGTCATTAATTTTAAATAAAAAGTTGAATCTCTATGAAAAGTGCATTATGATCTACAATTAAACCCAAGAACTAGATGTGGATCATTAATTATAATTTCGTTATATATATTACGATATGCACTCTCAAATCATTTTTATTATTATGTAATAACACCATTTAAAAGGATAAAACATTTAGATTTTGAATTGATATTTACAATTAATCCATTCTAATTGTGAATAATTGTCATTACTTCATATTTAAAGATAAAACGTATAAAACGGTACCGAAATGAAAAAAAATCATCCATAATATAACCTTTATAATCAATTATAACTAGGGCCCGGATGTTCGGGCGCGATCCCGGGTCTCGCGCGGAGCACCACTGCGTGCTAATGAGTCGAACGCTCGCTGAAATGAGATAGCACTCATCACTAGCACGCAGTGGTGCTCCGCGCGCGACCCGGGATTGCGCCCGAACATCCGGGTCCTAATGGGCCCTAATTATAACTATTAAATATTTTATTAATTGTTTGGTATCGTTCTGGATAAAAATATGAATTTTTTTAAAGAGTGGTCCATAACTAGTAGTTTTACTCTATATAACATATGAGCCCCTTAGTTGACAAGTGGCATAAGTCCAAAATTAGGAAAAATGCGTTTATCGTAGAAATAGAAAGTATTAAGAATGGTTGTTTTATTTATCAATTTAATTTACTTTTATTTTATTTTTATATCCATAAAATATAAAAATTAATTTTACATCATAAATAAAGTGACTACAAAAAAAGCTGGAATAGTGACTTAAGTCCAGCTTTTTTTACGGTCACATTATTTATGATGTAAAATTGATTTTTATTTTTTATGAACATAAAAACAAAATAAAAGTAAATTAAATTAATAGATAAAACAAACATTCTTGATATTTTCTACTTCTATAACAAACTCATTTTTCCTAATTTTGGACTTATGCCACTTATCAATTAAGGGGCTCATATATAACTATAAAGTATCGTTACTCTAACTGAAAAAGTTGTTTAGTTCATTAAGGAGGCAAGATAGGTTAGCAACTTGAAAAAAACATTTTTTTTGATAATTTTTTATATGAAAGTACAACATCTCAGGAATATCCTGTGAAAATTTCAAGTCGATCGGACTAAAACTTGGCAGCTGTTTGTACAGCTCGTAGACAAGAAAAAAAAGATTCTTTGGACTCTACAACTGCTTCAGAGGATGCCCACTATGGCCCTGGAATAATTGATTCAATGTAAGTTGGAAAAACAAATCATTATTATACTTTTATTTGCTCTTAAAACTTACGCGTTTTTCTCAAAACTACTTTTTTGAAGTCGGTGCGTAACATAACTCAAAAAGTAATGCACCGATCTTAATGAAATTTTGCAGGCATCTTTTATATGATAAATACTTGCTCTTGAACGATCGTTTTTATTAAAAAAAAATTTTTACTATTTTTTACGGGCAATAATAGGCTGATTTTTCACGTGAAAATCGTACCTCTACATTCAAAACCGCGCCAAAAATCGAAAATCGCATATTTTTCAAAATGGAATCGTTCAAAAGCACGAGAAACTAATATATTAAATAAATCGCTTTGGTTTTTTGATTTCAGATAACCCTGTGAGGCCAGACGTTACGCACCGCACGCCGTCTCTTTTTTTAAACGCCGACGAACTACCGCCACCACGAGATAAATATTGAATATTTCTTCATACAAAAATTCAGAAATACACTTTAAAAATAACTCTTTTACATGTGAAAACTTACAACTAATTATATTTATTCAGAACCAAGAAAAAAATCTCAAAAATCTGCTTTTTTTCGGCCTCGTTACCTATCTTGCTCCTTTAAATTAATTCATCTTTATAGGCCGGTTTCACCAACGCCGATTAAGCTTAATCGTGATTAACTGTCAACCGCAATTGGTCGATTCTACTAAACGCGATTGGTCAGTCAACGGTCGATTAAGCTAACTGGCGTTATTGGTGAAACTGGTTCTATATCTTTTGGTAAAGAAAGTACACAAATACACAAAATATTTTTTACTACAGATAAGCAGCCCGCGCGTCACCTACAGTGCGCGATATCCTCTCGAGTCTGACACATATGCTGGATTCACACTGGTACGAAGTACGTCGGATCCAGTGTAAATCTAGCAATAGCCACCAAATACAAGAGCATGTTGTGTAGTCTTTTTTGATTACTGATTTCAAATCTGAAGTAAAAAATATACAATTTAAAATGGCGGATCCAATATGGAGGACAAGAATTTTAAAAAATCCGTACATGAAAATCGATATCTGGTGGCTTTGTAAGTCTCTGATTACTAAGTCTCTGATACATCATTTTTATTATATTTTGAACAGTATTTATAATTGTGTGTGTGTATATTGTATTGTAAATAATTATTATAATTATACGGAATTGTATAAAGGATTACAATAAAGAATAATACTAAAAAAGTTATTGCGATTTCATTAGCGAAATACAATAAAATAATTAAACATAAAAATAAAAAATAAATTAATCAATATATTTATCACTCAATTGTATAAAAACAATTATAAAAGGTAGGTTTTAGAAACGTTCTGTTTAGCATTATATTTTAAGTATTTACATTGAAAATTACCTAAATGTATTGGTCGAACCGTATGTAACATTTGTGTATAAAACTAAAAAACATTAGCATAGATCAATTTGCTGTTTGCGCTCTTAACCCTTGACACTTTTATAATAGTTCTTAAAAAATAAATTAAAAATATTCTTTCCTGCAAAAATAGGTTACTAAATTTATTAGTAGCCCTTTTTTTTATGAATGAGTATACTTACGAAAAAAAGAGGAACGCCGATAAAATTAGCGGGAGTGCATGATGGAGAGCCTTTATAACTCGTTTTTGTTAAATTATACCCTAAATTGACAATATATATTTAGAAAAAATTGAATTTATTAAAAGTCTCTATAATTGCTAGTAATTAATATCTTAAAAAATTACGAAGTTATGTTTCTTTATGCAAAAACATAACTTCGTAATTTTTTAAGATATTATAAAATAAATATTATATGACAAAATTCACTAAATTAATTTGTTTGAATTTTCAATTTCGTTTATTAAAATTCAATAACTTTTGTTTACATATGCATAGAAAATGCGAAATTAAAATTTTTTTGTTCAAGGATCCATTAAATTATTCCTCCTATGGGGTGGCACCCAGTTGGACACGGCTCAATTGGACACGAGCCACTCACAGCGCTTGAGACTACAAAGCTCCTAAGTACCGGTCGCTGTGATTGGTGGTGTCCAATCGAGCCGTGGTCAATCGGGATCACTCCCCTCCTATGGATAGTCGACACGCTTCTAGCCTGAGGATTTAGTACAGAGACGAATCTACACTTTTGATGATACGATTTTATCAATAATGTCAGAAAATGTATGTAGTTACGCAGTTCTCAAATTGAAAATGGATGTACTGGTGGTAGTGTACGAGCGATTTCAACAGTAACAGGAAAAAGCATGGCCTCTCTCAGGTTTCTCTCTGCCCGAACTAGCATCTAGAATCTAGAGATCTGGACCCGTGCGCTATTTGATTTTACACCAGCGGCGGTGTCTGAGGTAAAATAGTTTAGCGGCGGCGGATTCGCCAAAAATTTTAAAGAAGAACTCAGCAAGAAAATGTAGCAGGGGGGGAGGGGAGGCGCCAAGTACCAAGCTTACACGCAGGCTACTTTAGGTCTGTTTTCTGTGGCTGAACTAGTGTACACTTTTGGAACTAAAAATGAGATAGATATATGTTTGATATTTGTTTAAAGCGAGAAAGAGAGTTCTAGAACAGTCTAGTGCAGAAACAAAAAACAGATCATTTATATCCAGATACGGCTCTGTGAGTACATAAAGTACAATATAGAATTATAAAAAAATACTGAGAAAACAAAATACAAAAATTAATAACAAAAAAATAACAATAATAATATATGAAAATATATAAAGAGATAGAGGAACAATAAATGCCCCTAAATAGACAGAGAAGCTAAGAAGCGGCGCAATAGCAGAAGTGAAATTTCAGAAAACAGAACAAAATAGTACATTATTTACCGATGATTTTTCGTGTTAAACGTAATATCGTGTTGGTAGAATTGTCATAACACATCATCAGGACTTTGAGTAAATTAAGGTGGAATAGACTAATAGCGTATTTCACTGGCAGAGCTGGTGCGCACTCAGTGCACTTTAAAGCTGTTGTACACAAATCGACATAAAAATGTACGTTTAATAAAAATATAGAAATAAATTAAACTACGAAATCTTTAATATATTTTATTGTGATATTTGATAAAATATACATTGGGTATTTTATTAACTGAGATCTCTCATTTTTACAGTCAGATTATGTACAACAGCTTTAATGTGCACTGAGTGCGCACCAGTTCTGCCAGTGAAGTACGCTATAAATATTGCGTTTTGGACCATTTTCTAGTTTTTTTAAATAAAAGCAAAATAAATGCTTCAATTTCTAAATAAAATTTATCTCAAAGTAGAATTCAAGAGTATTAAAAAACAAATATAAATATTCACTCGAATATAGAATTCAATAGCTTTGAAATGAATTTTATAATCGTATGATTTATTATTATTAAATTCTGGCTATTTGAATTTTAGATTGTCTATATAATAAATATAATTACATATAGTTCAACAAAAAATCACTTTCTTTTATCTTTGAAATGTCATTAATACATATCCTGAATATTTTTTCACATTCAATATGATACCATAATCAGAATTTGCCTAGAACATCAGGATTTTTAATAAATGCATATATATAATTAAAAAACAAGGATATTTTTTATTTTGCTCAATTAAATAAATTTGTAAATTAATATTTATTAAGTATAACTGTTCAGAAATTCATGCAGAAATATGAAATAACAAACATGACGAGATTTGAGTAAATCATTTTACTAATGTTTATTAATAAACATTTCATATAGATTATTTGAATTCATTATAATTTAATACGTGTTGTTCTTGTAATCGTCGCAATTACAGTTTATCGTTATTTACACTATTCAGTATAAAATGCGAGTTCGAGATTACATCATCGTCGTCATCGTTATCATTGTCACACCACTATACTGTTTTATTATTATTATTATTACGACTTTTCTCATTTGTTTCTTTTTTTCTCGGACACTACCTGTCATCGATTAATTAATTATCAATGCTTGTACTCAGGAAAATGGGGGGGCAGTAGGGCAGTATTTTCGTTATCACTAGTGTTGTTGGTAATTAATTCTTTAGGGGAATCATTATTCATTATGTTACAATCTAGACTAAAGTTATCGTCTAGTGGGCGCTTGTTAATATTAGGCATGTGATTAACATCGATTCCACGAACTTCGCTTAGCGTTTGCTGTTGTTGGGATTGAGCAGATTCGACTTCGGCGTTGCTGCCGGCGTCGAGGTTGTTTTCGATTTGTGGGGGGGATGGATAATAGCCGCGCTGCGTGATTGGCAGTTGTTCCACCGGCAGTTGGTGTTGCTGTTGCTGTGCTTGTTGCTGCACCGGCATCGCAGGCGGCGGTGGTGGCTGCTGTGGCGGCCGGTGCTGCACTCCTCCTCCTCCTCCTCCTCCTCCATCCTCACTAGTCCACCGGGCTACTTGTTGTTGAGCTTGAATAAATGCATCACTAGAAAATAATAAGATTACACGAGCCCATTGGATCTAGTCCACCGCCACTAATGCTGCATTCGAACGCACGACGTAACAACATTCAGTAAACGAAGTCAGTGGTGAGACCCAGTCGACCCAGAAACAGGAGCTGTTAGTGTATACGTGATTATTCTCTAGGGGCTTTGTGATCAGCAGGGTTATTCTGTAATCCTTAACGCAAGTTTCGTTATCGTTATATATATATATATATATATA
>NW_017298619.1:261828-299611 GCF_001594075.2 Trachymyrmex cornetzi | reverse complement strand
ATTTAAGATTTCAAAGTTGACCTTCACGGTGTCCTTCAAGGTCACATGAAGGTCATTTCAACATAACCATATAATAGACCACTTGATATACTAAAACTTTTGTATTGAACATTTTTAGCATAAGCATTATTTTCCAAGATATTTGACCGTTGCCGAACTTTCTCCCATCACTGTATATATATATATATATACATATAACATATACGTTACGTATGTTTTTTATTATGGTAAAAAAGCTGCGCAACGACGTTATAACAATAACGAAACTTGCGTTAAGAGTTACAGAATAGAGCTGCAAGTCTCTAATGTATAATCAAAAGTTTAGTATAGTGTACAATAGAAGGGGATGGTGGATTATAAGGACGCATTTCGATTAGGATGGAAAAGCAAAATGTGAAAAAGCGAAAGCTGTTTGAGCTAATCAGACATCATCTTTCTCTTTCTAACTTTTTTCTGATTCCCAGATAACATGCATGTTACATAAGATATCTAAAAAACGTCTTTTAGACATCATTTAGAATAAAGAAAAAACGTCGTTTAGATATCTTATGTATAAATGTTATCTGAGTCGGCTTTCGCTTTTGCACATTCTACTTTTCCGCTCTTAATCTAAATACGCTTTACGAATTAGCTATAGGCTAATCAGAAAATACTCTGAGCATTAGTTTTTAAAAATTTTAGTGAATATTTATAGCTGCAAAATTGCAACAATGATAAATATATTGTATCAAAGTACAATTGAATTACTAGAATTAACTATTATGATGAATTAAAACTATTCCTTATTTATAGCATAAAAAAGATTATACAAATTCTATCATTGAAATTTTCACGTATACTAATTTATATATTTTATCTTGATTAATAAAAAAACGTTTTTTAAATCAAGAATATAAATTTTAAAAGTAATCAATTCGACGATTAGAAAAATATATTCTCCTTATTGATCAATATATTTTTTATAATTTGTATGTAAATATATAAAATGATATATATTTTACTAACTTTACACGCGGAATTCATTTATTTTATACTTTATTTTAGCTCTAATATTAAATTGAAATTAGGCTCTGCAGAGGAAATATCACGTACACACATTAATCGAAAAGTTAATTAAGACATTTAAAGCACGTGCCAAGCTTTGTGACTCACTACAATTGCTATTTTATATTTTAATTCAACATTCCTTATATATTATACACATTATCATCAAACGAAGAGAAACTTATTCAGATAAGGATAAGTGCGTACATCAATCACAATATAGATCATTTTATTGCGCGAAATAGATTGAAAAAAGTCTCTTACAGTCGCTTGAGAAATTATAGTCTATTATAATCTACTATAGTTTAACGAGTTTTTGCAATGCAAAATACTAGAAGCGACATGCACGAGGTTTAGTCATAATTGTGAGTTCTGCTAGATGTCCCAGATCTATTTAATTGTATTAATCAATTACGTGAAAGTTAGTTGAACATTAAAAAAAATAAATATTATTAAGACTGAAGAATATATACGACAGTATATATGAATACATCAAATACGATAGAGAACTCTATCATGGTCAAAAGTTAGATGTGTTTCAAATAATACAATATATATTCTTTTATTAAATCAATTTATTTCGGATATGATTGCGCGTCGATAACTTTCGGACTTTCGACACAATCATTCTGAAACATTAATAATCCTCCCTGAAAAAAATAGTTACTTATAAAACATAAATTATCAATATTTAGTCTATACTTAAAGATGAGTCAATTTATAATAAAAGATTTGGGACATATTTGTATTTCGAAAGAGAGTTCACTAGTTATATATGTGTTGATATTGTATAGAGCAACATACGATGCAGAAGCAAACGAAAAAGCATGCAGACTTTCGTGTGCTTTTCTCTGCCAAATTTTATATGTGTTGCATTATTCTTAACAAACTGCTTTATTAATTCAATCTGCGATGCAATTGCGAACGCTGCAATTCTGCGAAATTAAATATTGTATGCCGAGTCCATTTATACTTTCTTACGTAGATTTCAGATTCTCCAGCCAATATAGTATTGTGATTTGCACAATACTCACAATTTTTTATTTTATATATATTGTTCTCGAATATCCGCGATTACGGAAAAATCAATTACAAATATAGCTTTTTCTAAATCTAAAAAAATCTCCTGCTTGTTCTCAAATTCTTATTAAATTGCGCCTTTTGTTGTGCGGTACAACATACGATTTTTCTACATTGTTCACAATTATTCTGATGTCAATTTTATTAATATTTTGATTAATTTTCTTTTCGCAAACGACAACACATGCACCATCCTTATCTGAGATATATGTGAATTATTGTGGGATTCGTGATAGAGAAAGTGTACAGACGTGAACCGATAACATGTCCCAGTGACAGTGAATAACTGCTACTAGTGAAGCCGTAAGATTTTTCGTGACGCAGAGTCTTGCAATACCTTTCACAATCGGGTGTTTCACCCCTAGTATTTGAGCCTCTGTCAGGATCGGCAGTTTCATAGATACCCTCGTCCTCAGGGTGCATTTGATGGGAGTGTTGATGAGTGTGTTGATGATTGCCGTAAGGACTTCGGGATGTTGGCTGACGGTATCTACCGTAGACGAATCTACTAGCGTCCTCGTCGCGGCCGCGGCTACATCTTCTGCTTCTACGTAGGAAATCCAATCAATTTCTGTATAAGTCCACGGGCTACGCGAAACTCACGCGAAAAATTTTATACGCTATTCGGGATTTATTGCTACCCTTGATATTTGAGAATTTAATTTTAGATATTACACACTAAAAAAATATATTCTAAATTTTAATAAATATTTATTTGAAAGTGCCAACTAAAAATTTACTTACAATAAATAAATATTTATTTAATAAGAAGAAATGATGGTTAAATCAAATTAATGGTTCCTGTACCAAATAAATATATTTTTATGTTTAGTAAATATTTATTGACACTATTCAAACGCACGCGTGTGTAATTTATTATTTAGTATATTTTTTCAGTATGTATAAAATTTAATTTATTTAAAAAATAACGGATCGTTTATTCTTAATTGTTCCAGTGCTCAAAGTCACACTCTTGTTTTATTTTTTAATTATTTGTATATTCTTTGTATAACTTATAATATGTATAATTAATTGTTTTTATGTTTTCCTGAATGCGGCAGTGACATTCACACCTGATATTGGTAAGTCAATTTTACTGCTATTCGGCGCCTCCTTAACATTTTAATTGAATTGCAATAATTGCTATAATTAAGCTTGTTACGAATATTTAGTATAAACAGACTCCGCATCTTATGCCTTGAGTAAATTTTCTTTGCGTAAATATTTATTAATGATTTATTACCAAATGTGTGTCCTTTTCTCGTAATCCTTGCGCGTGTTTTACTGTAATCTACGGTTTCGCAAAACATCGAATATAGTGTCTGATATACATAAATAAATGCGTCGAGTCTGACAGCCTTCTGATGCGCAAGATAGGAAGCAGAATAAGATAATAAGTTAACCCTCTCATTTTATTATAATTTTTTTTCTATTAATTTTTTACAAAATATATCAGTTTACTTTCTTTATGTATTTCCTTCAAAATACAGAACATTATAATATTGCATATGTAATTTTTTATAAAAAGTTTACTCTAAGAAGGAATTTATTATAAATTTAGTTTCTGAAAACCGGCGATAAAAATATAATATACAATATTAAAAGTAATAAAAAAATGCTGTACTTATTATACGAAATTATAAAATATAAAAATTATATTTAAGTTAACAGCAGAGTTAGATAAAATTGATGAGAATTTAAAAGTATAATTTAGATATTTATAAAAATACTTTTATGGCAATTTGCCACTGCAATTAATTGACGTATGAGAGGGTTAAGATAATAAGTTGGCGAAAGAGAAGATAGTAAGCGATTTACAGTGAGAGTTATGGCAGCGTGTGAAATATCTGCTGACAATAATTGTGATTAACAAAGTACGAAGAAGCTCAAACGTATGTAGCCAATCGTTTCGATAAAAGTACATCGTTGAATTAAAACGATATCTAATTTACAAAGTACTGCTAAAACGTCTAAGAATATTTTTCGTGTACTGTAATAGACACACTTGTGGTTCAAAATTATTATATCTTGATGTTACTTCGAAATTAACGCTCATTGTCTGAGTTGAGTTTAAAAAGCTTGTCTGTTATAAGCGCGCATATTTTTTTCTCATAAGTTCTTACCCTTGTGATGACTCGCTACAAACAGATGAATCGATTCTGTAGTGTCGATCCGGTTCGGTCTCGGATGTTCGAATCTCTTCGGACCCGCTCGGACTCATCTGACCAGTCATGTAGGGTCTGATGACAGGATTAATTATTGACAGCTTTTTAATTTAAAACATCTACGGACTTAGTTGTAAAAATGTAATTGTATATAAAAACCAACTGGCGAGTATATATACTAAAATTAAAGAATTCGTAATTTCAAGGGCTTTAAAATTTATTTTGCAATCTGAGATTTTAATATCGGTATTTTAAAAAATCTTTAAGAATTTTTTGTGAAGGCTCTAGGAATCTAAAATTTTCTCAAGCACCAAAGAAATATTAATTTATATAGAGTACCTCGCACTTGCTCGATGCTCAAGTTGACGAATGAGATCCTCTAGATTACGTATACGAATGGTGCCGCATGGCGGCTGCAGCTCCACGTCGTCCTCCTCTTCTTCCTGACCGTTATCAATGCCATTGTCCTGACCATCGGTATCCTTGCGGTACACATCGGGATAGCCACACTCGGCCAGCGACTTACGTAGCGCGTCCTCGTCAAGGAGATTGCTGCCCGATGGAGTACCCACAAGATCGCGACGACTCGCCGCATTCTTTAGCACCTCGAGTATATCCTCATGATAACCATTCAACTGATTCAAAGTTCTTTCTACGTGCTCGATCGCGCCTCCACCTAGTCCTGGCAAATACGTGACTCGAGTCAGTTACCACTTCATAAGTAAAAAGTCTTTCGGTGGTGCAGTTTGCATTAATCCTTTCATGCGCAAGTCTTTTTTTCCATTTTTGGTAATTATGCATAATAAGGCCGACCTCACAGATTTCAATGATCTTGATATATGTTGTCAAGATCATGACCCTGAGTGACTTACAACAGGTTTTAGGTATCGCTTGTTATTCATTAAAAAGTTATTAATATAAAATAAGTTATACAAAACACAATTTTTGCAATTTTGTAACAATTTTCCATGCAAAGCGAGGTCCAATCCACCTTCCGCCTAGGTTGATCTGACTTTTCATGTAACGCAAGATCTCCCACGGCTCTCCGTGCTTAGAGGCGTTTGACACGATCTTATTCCGATGAAACAAACTCTCTGCTTTAAAAACACAAATTACTTTCTTGTATTATACATTGTTCTACAAAATTAACGCATAATTAAAATTATATCACAACTTAGCATAACTTCAAATAAATTCTGAGAAAAATTACTAGTACTTAAAGATTTTTTTTTTGCATTTTCAAGGATAGTTTCTATTTTAAGAATTAGTCATCGTTTGAATTTATCTTTCCCGTATTCTAGCACCTTTTAAAAAGCAAGGACGTATTTCGTTTCTCAAAAAATTACATGCTTTGACATATTGTACGGAGCAGAATCAATTTTTCTCGCAAATCATCGTAATCATTGTAAAAACATGGTAAAAGTTGAACTTTTTCCTACAAATAAAAAAAAATTTATACGATTTTTTTTCGCGGAGTTACAGCGTCCTCGAAACTTTTTGCTTACAATCAGTTACCGCTAACATTATTCGATGCGCACCATAGGAAAATTACTGGTCGGATTTTGATGACTCTAACTCGATCCTTCTTTCAAAAAAATAATGATTTGCGCACACCGAATTTTACTGAAACATTGAAGCAGTGTTACAATTTTGTTGTTGGTTTTCTGAATGAACGATATAATACAATGATTACAATACCGTAAAGTAGCGTAAAGTATTGTACATGCTGAAGTAACTTTACAGTATAATACCTGCTTACTTCAGTATGTATACTTCACAGTAATCATTGTATTGTATTGTACATTTGAAGAACAAACGGCAAAGTCGTAATAACGCCTCGTTTAAACGAAATTCATTGTGTGCAAATCATACTTTTTTGGAGGAAGAAGTGAGTCAAAGTCAAATTGCAAGAAGAACGAATATTAATCAGTTTTCTACCTCTCGAGTTTTGGCTTGTTATTGAGAGACAAGTGGATTTCCTCGAAGAAGAGGATAAGGTCGAAAACGAATAACAACATCTAGAGAAGATCGCCTCATCATCCATGAGGCAATACAAAATCCGATAATGATTACACGACAAATTGCAAACAACCCTAGTAGCAAGCTACATCATTTTGTCGTCATTTCGACGCCAAAAGACGTCATTTTTATTTAAGCTTGCTACCAGGGAAAGTTCTTCCGCATAAACAAATTAGCGACAAAACAATCAGGAGGTGTTTGCACGAAGGTTGAGATATGATGGGAAAAAGGCTACGAAATTTGGAGAGACAGCCAGCTATTGGAATCTTCAACAATTGGTAGTAGTATTACGTCAAATATGATACAAAAAATTTCTCAAGCTAGAATTAGAGTCTGCCTTAACATGCGAGATCGTCTATGATTATTCGAAGACGAGAAGGAAATATGCAACTTTGAATGTGACGTACCCAAATATCTTCCCCAACACGTGTACACACATGCACGCACGCAGTTGTGCTCAGTGAATACAAAAATTTGTAATTGAGCTCCAAATTGTATTTATTCAAAATTTTTACATAAAAAAATGTAATTATATATTCATTCAAAATTTTGGGTTTTTAAAAAATATTTATTCACAAAAAAACTATGAATATTTAACGAGTATTCATATTCATTCAACAAAATATAAACTGAAAAAGAAAGCTCCAATATGCAATCATTATCCCTTAACTATAACCAGCATTTCGATGACTTTAAGTAAAAAAAAAATGAATTTTATTTATCATTGTATTCAAATTTTATGAAGGCAACTTAGAAATTTGGAAAAATATATTTTAGAAAGTAATACATTTTTTATTTATAAATATCTATTTGATAGAGCGCCGTACATATTCCGACATAATTCCGGTTACGTCACAGTAAATGTTATAAACATTTTATAAGATATCTTGGGCGCGTCGTTTATTATGGTCTGTGGATATTAAATTCCGAGGTATATTATTTATTCCCAATAAAAATATTTTTGTGTAACCTATAAGTTAAACAAAGACGCCCATCGTATAGATTGCGGACTAAGCGCACGGTGTAATCGTAGCTATTGTTTTTATAGATTTCTGTTTTCTCTTGCAGGTTATAATGTGCAGATAACACAGAGTAAAAGTAAATACAAAAATATTCGTAATCATATTCAAAAAATATTCATTCAAATGGAATAAAAAAGTATTTATTCGTTTCTTGACGAATAAAAAAGAAGTGTATTTGAATGAGTATTTTCATTCATTTATTCGAATATTAGGTATTCACCGGATACACTAGCACACACGCACGCACGCACGATGCGCAAAATCCGACCAGCAACCTACAGTAATGCGCATCGGATAATGCTAATATTGGCGGTAAGTGATGTAGGAAAATGTAAGCAAAATGCATAGGTAACTTTGACACGCTGTAACTTCGCGAAAAAAAGTCGTATAAACTTTACTTTTTTTCAATTTGTAGGAAAAAGTCCAAATTTTACGATGGTTACCCCATGATACTTGCGAGAAAAATTTATTTTGCTCCGTGCAATACATCAAGGTATGCAATTTTTTGGGAGACAAAACATATTTTTTAAAAAATCATTTAAAAAAAATGTCAGTATAAGGAAATGATAGCATCAAACGTCGACTAATGTGTCTTAAAGGAGAGACTCTACTCTTAAAAATACAAAATAGTTTGCAAATACGATAATTTTTCGCAGCATTGTATTTATTTGAAGTTATGCAATACTTTGGTATTGCACTTAACGCATAACTTCACTTATGCGTTAATTTTATAAATCAGTGTATAATTTTTAGAGCAAAGAATTTGTATTTTAAAATAGAGAATTTGAGCTTTTAAAACAGAGAGTATTTTATTATAAATTGATACCTTTTTAGTATTATGACACAGATATATAGAGTACCTCAATAAATAAACAATAAATATATATTAAATCTGTGCTTTACTACATAAATGAATTAACGACATACAAAAAGTAAAATTAAATTTAATAAAGTAATATTTAACTTTGGTTATTTATAATTTTTTAACGAATAACGATTGGCTAAAAAGTGACCTGCTGGAGGTCACTTAGGATCTTGACCTTATGACAACATATGTCAAGATTATTGAATTGGTGAGATCGGCCCTAATGGTGCATAATTACCCTATTTTTTCCCGAAATTAATAAATTCTTCTTGTGCACATTTGTGGACTAATAATATTATTGTATTAGTACCTTTATTAGTAATATTTGTTTTATCAATCCATATTTTCTTACTAGACCTTATAGAACATAAAAATTATTCTAATCAATTTTATTTGTACATAATAAAGTTGAAGTCTGGAATTAATTAGCGCACGAAAGAGTTAAATGATTATGAAGTCCTTTAAAAAGATCCTTTAATGACAGTTCTTAACCCCTTATATCTTAGAATAATATTAAATCCCAAGATAAATCTTTTTAATGCTAGTATTTCTAGTTGTATAATGTATAATGAACTAATTTGTGTTTGCCAACCGTTTTTGCTTAGTGAGAAAAATGAAGCGTGCGTGATACTGATTTATAAAGGGTTAAAGTACGTGAAAAATCGATGCAAGAAGTTCGAACTTGCAAGAGATCGAAAGACAACCGAACATGTACATACATGCTTAGTATATGCACAAGATTGTAGATAATTTCTTTAGCTACTCGACCGTTTGGAAATTTCTTTATCAATTTCTACGTAACAGTGCAAAATAGAAATTATAATTCTTTAATTTTGCGAAATACTAAAAATATTTTCTTGATCAAATGTAATATTAAGAAAACTAGATACTTCAATGTTTATGTTTTACGTGCATTATAAAATATATACAACAATAGTAGTTATTTAATTAAAATTAAATAATAATTTATACATAATTTGCTAAATGAATTTTTTTTCTAAATGAATGACATTTTTTAAAATAGAAACGACGTATATTTATTGATATTTTAAGATTGAATAATAAGATTAGCTATTACTCAAAATTATTTTGGAATACAAGTAATAAAATTTAAAACCTTTGATTCGATAATTCTTTTTTTCAATGATTCTCTGTTATTACAACATCGTATTATTGATCTGCAATTTGTTGAGCTACAAGTTCGGCTAGCTTTCGCTTGATCTTTCGTCTCGCCAAAGTTCGAGTTTCCTTCAACTATTCTTCACGGAATATCGTGAGTCATCATGCTCACTTGTGTTACAACTATCAGGCATTACAATACCGTAACCACCGTGTTTCTTTAAAATTCCCTTCTCAGGCAACTTTGTGAGATTGTTTGGTGGGAGATCAATGAAAGAGACAACCTCCTCTGCTCCCGTACCTCCATCTTCCTCCTCCACGCCGAGCCTCTTCGGCTGCGGTTTATGCTCCCTGAAAGATTCATCACATCTATGTTAGTATTCACTTTCATAATCAATACTTTATGTTAACTTTCATCTCCGCAAAAATAAATGTGCAAAAATTTAATCATGTTAATCTTTTTAAAAGTATTAAAACATAAAATAATGAAATAAATCTTGAAACTTAAATTCGCCTCCTAATATCATAATTATAATAATTATTATTAATCATATTTTTCATAACATTAAACAATTGATTAAACTATATTATAAAACGATATTTCATAAACTAAAACAATATGCAAAATTAAGTTTATAGATGTCGTGGAACAGTGTTATTAACATATATCATACATATATACATATGCACACGTTATACATACGGATCTTTTAATGTAAACACTTATATATTGCCTGTATTTTTCTCTTTTTTTCTTAATTAAGTATTCGAATTTGATAATAATTGATAAGAAATAAATTGTTTAATTGCAATTAACGGTTTTTGTGTTTAATAGAGAGATATCAATTTTGATTTATTAGCTATTAATTAACAGTCGTTTTTGTTCAAACATTTAATAAAAATTTAAAAAATTACAATTATATTACAATTATATAATTGTAAATATATTTGCAATACTTACTCCAATTTATAGATTTTAGAATTATGTTTTCTGTTAATTGAGTAATTATTGCAATTATCCTCCTATCATTGTCTGTTTACATCTGATTGCAAAAATGGATGGTGATATAATCTTTAATGATAGTTTTGAAACAGATGCTAATGAAAGAGATGCTAAATGAAAAATCAATTTCTGAGTGAGTGTCTCGGAGTCAATGTATATTATAGTTAATGACCGACGATATTTAATATTTTAGGTTCATCAACTATAGAAAAATACTATGTGGCAATGATACTGGGATATTTTGTATAAGTGCATCTATTTTCATGCGATAAACAAAAAGTTATAGCAGGATAAAATCATAAACGTTTTAATGCAATGGATAGCGATAAGCATGCGAGGATCGAATCGTTCATATTTAGTTCGACCGCAGCGTGTGTGTTGCAAAGTCAGCTGAATTATTAAAAACGTTATTGTGCAGAAAATGCTTTCGTGCAAAATACAAGAAGAGAAATAAAGGCATCCACGGCCGGATTATTAAATATAATTATATACAGAGAAAAATTTTGACTCTTCAGATCGTCAAAAATTTATGAAGCTACAATTACAATAACCGCAACGCGACGATACTATTTCTTGTGTCTTAAGACACAGATGGATCTCTAATCGAGAACCGTAGATTGTTGGAAAAAATTATGATCCAAGTAAGGAATAACAATTATCGAAATTGTGTGGATGCAATATACAAAATCTTAGATTTTTATATTTAGATTTAAATTTAAATCTTAGACAGGGGAGGAGATATTAATTATTTTAATCAAATTTTAATTAATAATTGTTATTTATATATATATAGGTAATCCATTGATTTGTTATGATTGATTAAAAACAGAATTTCAATTTTGATAATCACAATCATGTAATTTTAACAGCAACCATCAATCAAGGAATGTTATCAAGATGACTCTCTTTTCTTTTAACAGATTATCTTCGAGAAAAATAGTAAAAATGATTCCTTGGTTGGATCAAACCTGGTAATAAACATGATAGCGACACACATGAGACTTACTTGACTCTTGGCCCGTCGGCGGTGACGACGTTATTCGGGTGTCGAAACAGCACGCGCTGGGTCTCGCCGCGGCTAGAAATATACTAATATAGGCATGCCGCGGCTATTCTTATTAACCCTCAACTACTATGTGCACCATTTGTTTAATTCGTTTTTGATTTTGATTCTTAAAAAATATATTTCTCTTTTATTAATTCTTACAAATAGCCACAACATTTATTTTCCCATTTTTGAAATAAATATTTATGAAAAACAGATACTTGTTATGGATGATTAAGGATGATATATTAAAATTACAATAAAATTATATATTATAGTATGATTTTTATATGAATTCCTTCTTATTCTTTTTTACAAAACTTGATGAGTAATTTGTTTACTTATTAATTTTTCTTTGAGTAATATAAATATATACAAATTATATTCAAAGGTTATCATGGACTATTTTAACAATCAATTAGAAACTTAACAAACATAAATAGAACTGTAAATTGAATATTTGTTACCATTTAAATGAAATTATTTCTACACGAAGATCAATGCTGCACTATTTATAATAATTGAAGGTTAATAAAATTCTGTGAATTTAATGCTATCTTTTACTTCCTTACTTGTGGAATAAGAGAAATCAATCGAGCAAAACTCGTAATTTTCTGTCGTTCGCGCGCTTTGATTTTATTATCAAAATAAACGCGATTAATAGTTAAGTAAATGTACGATCAATTACAAGATCTACTTCATCGTTCCGAACATTAACTTAAAATCTCCGAATCAGATTTATAAAATGTTACAAACATTTATATTGTAATTCAAATTTTTATTAGTCTCTAACCAAGAGAAAACTTTGTAAAAAAAGACTCGTCTCATAAAAATATAATTTTACTTTTCTATTTATTACATCTCCACAATATTTTGTTAATCTTTAAAGATTCAATACTTCATATTTATAGGGATCTAAAATGCAATTAACAGTGTATCAGGAAGATCATTAGATAAAGCGCATACTAAAGCTTGTGTGAAGTTTAGGAGTCGAGATTTACCTGAAATAAAAAGGTATCGAACTCCAAAGTCACATTTAACTCAAGCAAACTTCAGCTCACTTCTTATAAAGCAGCTCGCGCATTTTCAATAATAAGCATAACTTGTTATACAGAATAGGCCAAAAATACTATCAAAAATTGATATACGTAAAAAGAAAAGAATTGAATATTCTTTAAAAAATTCTTTCTTTAAAAATATTACACATTCACACACACGTGCGCACGCACGCACGCACGCATACAAGCACACACGCGCACGCACGTACGCACGCACACATGCACACGCACGCATTTTAAATGCGAGCTAATTAATCACCGACAATTTTTGGCCTTTCTTGTAGCTATCTAAATTACAAATATATACTGCGAATTTCGTTCGTCGTTATGTAACGATGCCCTCGAAAACGATCGAACGACAGAAGCATCTCGAGCTGCAATAAATTCTACATCGTACATCGATAAACGCATGATACTTAATTAACATTTGTGGGACGAACTCTGGGACATCGCGATGGTTAAAAAATATATATTTAACATGCACTTTAAGATTTGCCGATTGTGTAAGAAATAACTAAGTATATGATAAAAATGAGATAAGATGTAAGATGTAATGGGATGCTCTTATTACTAATACGTTTTTTAATATATATTTAATAATTTTTAATCGCAATTATATATTTGTATTATGTAATAATCTTTATAAAATTTTTAATAAAGAACAATATAGTTATTAATTGACTAGAAATATTAAAATCGTGAAAATTATCTTACTTGCAATTTATTTAAAACTTTTTTCTCTAATGTTTACTATGTAATTTTTATAATCAAATCTCTACTTCGAATATTAGAAATTTTACTTCAAAGATTTGAGGACAGTTCTCTGTGTACATTTTACTCATTTTTAATTTTCAAGCTCTTCCTCTACGTAATCTTAAAATACTCTGTAATTCCAAACTAGCCAGTGACTAACAAAATAAGCAACGAAATGACCGCCGTACCTGTACTGAGGCATACTGCCGAAAGTGAGGATCTTGTTGACCGTATCCAATGCCGCAGCTTCCGCATGATGATTACCGGAAACGCCACTGTAGCTCTTCTGCTGTGGCTTTTTCGAATATGGTGGATCATACTTCTGGATGGTGCTCTTCCTTCTGCGAGAAATTCGCCCATTACGCATAGCTTGTCACTTTATAGCGCGGGAAAAACTGATAAAGCGCATGCAAGCTAGCGGAAGAATATTCTTTCGAAAAGTACGGATTATTCTCGAGGATTTTAATAATGTTAAAAGGGATTATCATTGCGTGGACTAATTAATATTGTTAGCATAACTGCCAGTGATTTTATTTAAAATTAGTTATAAAACATAATTTACCTAATTATGTTAAAAAATCTATAACAAAGAGTTACCTGGAGTAATTGTCGTAGAATGCTGAATTTGCTTTATAGAGATGTAAAAAAAAAATACAAACTTGGTAAGATAAAAGTGTTTAAAGAAATTGTCGATCAAGAATACGGCAAATCAAGAATCCAAAATTCAGAATGAATGTTTATGTAACAAAAATTTAATATATACAAAATTTGTTTTATATATAATTCCTTTTAAATTAAATATTGAAATAAATAACAATCTTCTTAATAACAATTTTTCTCAATATTCAATCAAATCTTAATCATTGTTGTCATTAATTAATGTTAAACACTTTGCAATATAGCTCAAAGTTATTAATATTCAACAATATTAAATGTTCTGCGATGATTGTTTTTATTTAAATATTTATCTTGACATACGAGCCCATCGACGCAAATAAACATGATGTCGATAATCCCTCTTAAACTGGCGGATGGGGTTCATCAGAGTCTACGTACCTACACACAATTATCTATAATCAAAAAATTATTACAGATAACATAAGCATTATCAGTAAAATTTGCGTTTGCTCAACGTTCTATATTCTTGTCATGGAAATCAACGGATCCTCTTAACATGCAAAAATTAACTCCGAAACAAAACAGATAACCAGTCAATTGGTACATTTACAGTCACCCTTGCAGAGATCACCTTCCATTGCAGTACCAATTAACTAATCAATGAAAGACAAATAGCAAGTTTAACTCTAAACAGCATTAAAATATAGTAGCAAAGAAAGCTCTTGAAAATATTTACCAAGATAATATTATCGCTTTTATTTATAACGCCGCGTTTTGATTTTGTGTAAACAGTTTTTAAAATTATTATTACAAAATTAAAACTATTGTAATACCTTTCTCAGAAAATAAGATATTGTATGCTGCTTTGGGTTAAACAAATAAGACATAAATTAAGCTTAATAGAAAATAGTGAATTATGAAAGAACGATATTCATTTCTGAGTAATATAAATATTTTTTCTTGTCAAATAGAAATAAATTTCAATATTAACATGTAGAATTGATTGGAAAATATTTAAATATTTGAGATGTGACATAATTTTCAAATATATTGAAATACTAATTACTGTGCTTAGGGGTAAACTTCGAAATATGTTGCATATGCAATTCCTCTTATCATTAGTAAAGAGAATAAAAATCAGGATGGAAAAAATATCAAAGAGAAGTGTAAAAAGATGCAAGGTATAAGATATCAAGTCTAATGGCATGAATATATGCATGTACATATGTATAAATGCATAAAAAGATCGCGGAAAGAGCGTACGCTAGCAGCAGTTTTATTCTTTGACGAATTTATAATCAGACTTCTTAGCAAGCGGTTTAATCAAAATTATTTGCAACAGTTTTTGAATTAATTATTGCAAATGAAATTTACTAATTGTAAGACAAAAATAACTTTTTTTAGAGTTTAATTTTCTAAAATATATGTAAATACACCTATCAAGATTTATAGTTCAGAATTTTAACAATAATTTAAAGTATATAAAAATTATACTAATTGAAAAATATATTTAGTTTTATTTAAAAAAATGAGGAAGAGAGCGAGAAAGTACTTGTGAAATATATTAAATATATTGTTTAATCTATTAACTGGTTATAAAATAAAGACATAATTACGTACTTCGTAATTAAATTAAACAAAAATAAAATAATAGAATTATATTTTAAGATTTTGTTAATGCGCACTACTATGAACATGAAAGCAACATCAAGTAACAAAATTAAATGCTTGCTGAAGAAAGAAGCTGCATTACAAATTTCCTGAAGAACAGCGTGCCGCTCATAATGTGTATACACTCCTTCCATTCCTTGCATGTACAGAAATTGAGATAAAGAGAGAAAAATGAAAAGAAAGAGAGAGAGAGAGAGAGAGAGAGAGAAGAAAAATAAGTAAGATGGAAAGAGAAAAGGAAAGAAATAAAAAAGAAAAAGGACATAGAGAAAAAAATTCTACTTGTGTATGTTTCTGCACACTAACCTGAGACAGAGGGAGAAGTTTTTATGTACTACGACTGACCTGTAGCAGAGAGCCACCAGAGTAAATAATACGAAAACACCCCCTACCACCGACATGAGCATACCAACTAAAAATACAGTGTTAGAGCCGTGGTAGTTCTCTGTATGCGTATTGTATGTATGTAATTCGTCGTCATCATCGTCATCATCATCATCATCATCGTCATCATCACCGCCAGACATGGCGAGCCATCGTTTACGTTGTCATGAATAGATTATTATTTGTTCATTAATTTTTTTATTTTGCGAAACGAGGATTTACACCATCGCAGTTTACGCAGTGCAGGAAGGTGGTTCGATTCGGTATTTTCGTATCCGAGCGTCCCACAGCATGCAGACAGACAGAGATGGCAGACAGAAACAGACAAGAAACAGAGAAGCCAATATCAGCACGTGAAGAAAGACATACATCCATATATGTATATTATTATATACGTAGACAATTATACAATCTATATGGTACAGAGTGTTCATTCTTAAAATAATGCAACCTAAACTTTACTTACATAATTATTATTAAAATTATAAATATAATATGACACAATAAAATTAAATATAATTCATTTTAATACATGTTATGTTATATTATGTTGTTTTGCGAGATATTATTATAATAAATGTAAGAAAGTAAAATTTGAGTTGCATCTTAGAATAAACATTCTATGTAGCATTGTCGAATTACTAAATTCGTAACTCAAGAAATGGTTTCGTATAGAATTCGATTGAGCATGTTTTAGCAATAAAAATAAAAGTCTGTAAAAATTTGACGTTACGAAGTTTTATAATGAGGACAATGATACAGTCAACAGATTTTCAGAATCTTGATTCTCAGATCTGAAAATCTATGTATCTTAGTTATCAAAAACTTAAATCTCAATCATTTAGAGATCCTATGAATAATTTGTATAGATTCATAGATCTGTAAGATTTCAAGAAGCTGTGGAGTTCAACATCCAGGGACACAGAAATCTGCGGATCTTAGTGTCTAAGGATATAAAGATCCAAAGATGGCTAAATCCATAGTTTTCAAAATCCAAAGATGGCATAATCCTAGAACCCTATCCTCGTACCCTATTCTCTCTGGAAAAAGGCAGTTCTGTTAACCCTTTCAGTTTTAAATATTCCCTTTTCAATTATAATAACAGTTAACTATAAGTAAATTAAATATAACAGGGAGCTATAAAATATGTAAAGTATAAAATATTGCCGAAAGGGTTAATTGTATCATTTAACTCGGAACATCGGAACATCGATTTTTCACAAAGAGTCGGTTTCATTGACTCAGAAAAATTGATTATTCTAACTTCAACAAGCTCCTGCCAAGTTACACATAGTTATTAGCAATTGACGATGTCCAGTAAGTTCTTCGCTAATCAGCTTCTTTCATGCTTTCATAGGGCATACAAGCAGCTGGCACATTGTAGTTTTTTGACGTCGCTTTTTGAGGGACGATCAGAAATATCCTTGTTGTTATTTGATTAGAATTTAATGTTTGTTTAATGTTATTTGTTTTTCTTTTAATAAGTACATAATTAAGAAAATGTAAATTTATCAGTACGTTTAAAGAAAGATAAAATAATTAATGCTTTAAATTTTTTTAATTTATATTTATTTAAAATTTTTATCTGTTTGTTAAAAATTATTTTCTTAAATATTTTTTAATCCGCGCTTACTTATGAAACTATTATTGTCATCCCTCGAAACGCGATAATCACTAAAATGGAGATTTTCGCTCGAACAACATAGTCACGATCATAAATCACTATGCCATGAGCACATCCATAGCACACACCACATAGTGACAATATTGTTTATATATATAAATATATAATATATATAAAAAAAAGATGTGTACATATATATTTATGTTGTCATGTATGCGAGCGATTCAGATGCAAAACTAGTTGCGTTCAATTTTCATAGGAAATTCATGTTGATAAACGCAGTTGAAAATAATATTGGAATTCTCAATAATTGTTAACAACTGTTTTAGTTAATAATAAATATTAAAATATTAAAGAATCCACTCTATTTCAAATTTAAGAATTCTAGAAATAAACTATACGTTACCTAAAGTATTTAAGAGCCAACTTAGAATTCATGAAGCATAGATTGTAGTGTAATAGGAACTAAACTCAAATTTGTAATATGTAGGATGTCTTGTTCTTCTAAGGAACTCCTTAGCAAGGAATCTAGGATACACGAGGTAACTAGAATCTCAGCGAACCAAAAGCTAAAACATGAAGAGTCTAAGGACAAGCAATTTAAACTACAAAGCACGTAACAGGGTCCAAGAAGGTTTCAAGAGATTGCTTATAACATAAGTTTCTGCAACTTATTCAAAAGTGCCAAAAAAGAAGAGCAAGTGAAGGCCGAAAACAAATAAAAAATATCAACAGATAAATAATTTTTTCCACTATCGTTGTTGTGAGCTGAACGCAGCGAGTTTTGTTTTCTGCAACTTTCGCGTTTATACGTGTAATAAGTGAACACTGAGTAGAATAGGCTAAGAGTGATCGATATTATGATGGCCGCGTGCGATGCCTCCTCATCATCATCATCATTATCATCATCATCATCATCATCATCATCATCATCATCCAGCTAGCCACGAATTACGACGAAGACGAAGACGACAGGCCTTGATCGCGGGCGATCTGTTCTCGCTGTTACTGTACCTGTAGCAAATAGCCATTAGTGCAAAACAAAGGAAGACGCCCGTCACCACACCCACCAGGATCACTACCATCAATCCTGTAGAGAGATTGTTGTTGGTGCCTCCTGAAATGATCAAGCATTTGTATCCCGCGTGCGGTGCGTACGGTGTGGCCGTATCTTGTTTGTGTACGTGAATGTGTGCATTGCGTCGCATGGTAATGGCATCCTAATATGCAAGTACATCGTCACTTTAATCGTAGAACTTTGTAACTTCAAGGATTCGGAGATCTTTCTTTACTCATGAAAAATTGACAATTTTAAAGGTGTACTCTCTACAGCTCAAAGAGTCAGTTAAAGTTCTATAATTAAGAGACGAATATCTTTCTTATATATACCGCTTTTAATATGTACATAGCTATTAAAATATATATAATTATTACTTAACCTGAGAAAGGGAGATACAGAGAGTTAGGAATTTAAAAAAAACAAGAGAACATATATGAATTTTGGAATTTAACAAATCTAAAATCTAAGAATCAAAAAATGCAAAAACAAAGTAACATTCCTATTTTTTTTCAAATATAAAAAAATGACCTAAAAGTGTTTTATCGCTCAAGGGATAAAAGCGGGGATGTCGCATTCGAAAGGACTGAGAAAATATCAAAAGGATATTAAAGGATACAAAAAGGATCCTTCTTTTCCGCTTTCGCTTCTCTTGAAACGAAATCGAGCGTGGTTATCGTACAATATATGAATTCGCATCCGGATTTTATGTGCACAGCTGATAGTATGACCCCAAAAAATTCTAACTCTGCCTTATCGCTACTGGACTCATATTGCTAAAGTTGAAAGTACAGTAGACTTCCTTTTTATCGGAAACGCGCGATATTATTTCCGGCCTAAACTTTCCGTAAAAAAAAAAGACTTATCGTTGATCGAATGTGAAATCGGTTCAGAAAAATTATTATAGCTTTAATCGATATATTGATCTTCTCTACATGGATTTATAAATGCATTTTTTTACTTTTAATTGAACAAATAATTATCTGAAGTTTATTATTTCAAAACTGTAATTTCATTCATGTATTAATTATTATATATTATAATAGACATAATCTTTTAGAAGATTTTATGTAAAAAAATTACAATTAATTAAATTAGATAATATAATGTTCATTACAATTTTATAATAATTATTTTTTAAACAAATGTTATACTCGTTATATCATTAAGTTTTTAAAAAAATAATGATTTAACGGAAGTCTGCTATACTATATGAGAATTAATAATTGTTAAATAACTTGATGATAATTAATAATGGTAATACACGAAAATAAATATTACGATTACTCAAGTATATTTTTATACTTGAGTATATAGTCGTCTGTCGCTCCTACTTATTTTCTTGTATTTTAATAATATTATAAATAATAATTATTAACGCGTTACATTATATCGAGAACTTAGTTCAAAAAGCAGCAATAATAATATTTCTAATTTTATGTAAAGTATATTTTATATAATAAGATTAGAAAGGAGATTGTTAATGTGAGTACATCATTCAAATACGAGAGCGTCACTTTCAGTCAAAGTTAAACATTAAGCTAAAAAATACCTATATTATATATATTATTTAGATGAATTTATCTCAGAAATATGACTGTGCGCCGATTACTTTTAGATTTTCAATACAATCAATTTGAAATGTTAATCCCTCCAAATTTAAATCATCTTAAAATCTGTAAAGAATGTATTGCGTTTTCTGAGACAAATTCATTTAAATAATACATATATATGTATAATTATTTAAATATTATATTATATTATATTATATTATATTAGCTTAACAAATTTTGACCGAAAGTGCTGCTCTCGTATTTAGGTGATGTACTCACATTAACGGTTTCGTTTTTAATCTTATTATTGTTTACACACGTTCCTTTTCAATGCGTTAATCTCTATACATATTGGTTATTGCGAGGAATATTACTAAGTCCTCAGTGGTCTAACGGTGAGGACGGAATGCAAGAGTTCCGAGTTCGCTTCCCGGCCGAGGTAATATTTTCCGCAACAAGTTCTTTACAAGTTTTAACTTGATTTAAGTTTGAGGGATTATTAATATTTCAGATTGATTGTGTTGAAAATCTGAAAGTAATCAGCGCGCAATAATATTTTTGAGATAAATTCATTTAAATAATATATATATATATTAGCTTAACATTTAAAACTTGGACCGAAAGTGGTGCTCTCGTATTTATATTTTATATGTATATAAAATTTCAAAATAATTTATAAAATGTCAATGTTTAAATTTTTATTCAAATCTTTGCATGAAAAATATAGTGTACTTTGATTATACTTAAAGAACTTTTCGTATGATCTAAATGCAAATTTTAGTTTGAATATTTATTGATTTACTGTCTTTTTGAAATAAATTATCGATATAGAAATAATAATAATTGTATAGCAGCATGAATAGTTATATTTCTTTCATATAAATAACCCTCCAGAAAGCATGTAATACAATAAATAATTAAATTTGAATTTGGATAACGAATAAAAGTTGTGAAGAGAAATAGGATGTCTATATTGATGTATACGCCTGCTAGAGGGTTAATTATAATGTTTAAAAACAGATCTGCAAGTACAATAGCGCTCATCAATTTCCCGCTTTTATCCTCTAAATAACAATTATGAGAAAAATTTGTATGTAAGGAACCGTGGCTTACCGTAGGGGGTCTCTTTAACTTCCGGAAGTTTAGAATCAGATTTATGTACTACTGCAGGTTCGGGTGTTGTCGGTAATGCCGTCGGGATAGATTGCTCTATTGAACAGTCCGGTCCGCTCCAACCAAGAAAGCAGTGACACTTGTTGACGTTCGTACACACCTACAAAAAAAGAAACAGTAATTTTATATAATATTATAAATAATATTCCAAATTTAACATAAATTATTAATATAATTGTATATGATGCACCACGAATATAACCTTTACTTCATAAATAATCATTGAATCATGAAAGAAATCTTTGACATTGCTTTAGTTTTAATTGCTCTAGTTTCGAATATAACAATATTTGAAAAATCGAAAATTCTCCAGATATGGAATTTAAATACCTCTCATAGCACACTTTATTCGAGAGACGTTCTAGGAACTTTTTTAGGATACAGAACGTTTTCTGGATATTTTCGGATATCTCTTGAAAATTGATATGCTATGTGTGTATGAAATATCTTTTTGAATTATTATTTATATCACAACTATTTATTAACATCTTCACACCTACTGTAGTATTACGTTTTTTTTTATAAACTATAGTTGGTTATTGTTGATAGTATTATGTCTTTTTAAGATCTATAGCTGACTGTTACTAATATAGTATTATAGCTGCGTGTTTGCTTGATCTTGTTTTATGAACGATAAAGGTGGAATAACGCAATAGCGCTTTATAGCGCACTCCCAAATATAATCTGTGGGTGCGTTCCGTTTTATGCTCACAGCGCTTGTAAGCATCATTTGTTCTTGTTTAATATTTGATGGACAACAAGGATGATTTGATGCTTACAGCGTGTAAGAGTATGAAAATGGAACGCACCCTATATATATATATATAGAGTGTCTTTTCATATTTTAAATTCCAATTAATCAAAGCAAGTTTTATTAACAGAGTTGAAGTTAGTTTTAACCTGAAATGTAAACAGAAAGGCAATTTCTTTAAAAAATATCATTAAAAAATATTAAATTATAATTTTATGTAAAAGTTATATTTTTTAAAATTCGTGATAAAGACACTCAATTAAGTAAATTTAATTATATAATAGACAAGGGGCTAAGAGCAATAGCGGGTTGTTGGTTGCTATAATTTTCGTTAAATGTTTTTAAGAAATAATTTTAATTTGTCATCAAAATCTATTTAACATTGGAAATAACCTAGTTTAAACGTAATCGAAACGTCGGTTTTATGTAATTTTATAAGTATTATTAAATGTATAAAGAGTAATAAGGCTCGATAATAATAAATAAAAACAATAATTTGAAGGGTTACGAGCTAGGGATACACAAAATAAATAAAGAAAGTCTATTTTAATTATAAATATGAAATTAAACAACAGAACAAACTTTTCGACGCCGATCGGGTCATTCTCAATGTTAACAAAAATTTAAATATTATTACAAACGGCAAATTATTATAACTTAATAAATGTATATTGTAATGTAATGTAAATACGTATTGTTTACTGAAATGCTTGCAACGATGTAGTCATTCTTTTAATTTTTCAACATAATCCAACAAACCAATATAAGAACACAAGAGAAATGCTATTCAAATTGTTTTTATTTATTATTAAATAATAGCAACACACAACCCGCTGTTGCTCTTAGCCCCTTGTCTATTATATAATCATATTTTCTTTTTTGTAAAAATGCTTGATTAATTTTATTTATTTATTTATGTCAAAATGTTTAATTAAAAAGAGATTTAAAAAAGGCTCTAGAGAATATAAATCATAAAGGTGCAATTGCCAATCAGAGTCAGGACTAAGTGTTCATGTATAAATACAAATTCTTTACATCAAATACGATAGAGAATGTCATCACGGTCAAAGTTAGATATTTCGAATAATACAATGTATGTCCAGAACGGCTTGACCGATTTTTATTTTTTTTGGCTCAAATTACTCGTGGCGATGCCGCCTTCAGGATATGTTACGTGCGATGCAAATTTTTTTATATTTTGGTAGTTCTGTACCCCAAAAAAATGAACTTTGATGGCTCAGGATAAGAGACTTGTAGTGTCTTTATGTCCTTCCACTTTTTTTTTTAACATGGCCAGAGACACTACCGCGTCTCCTGATATATATTCTTTATTAAATTAACTACTTTCAGATATGATTGCGCGCAGGCTAATTGTGTTAAAAGTCCGATAACTTTCGGACTTTTAACACAATCAGTCTGAAACGCTAATAATACTCCCTAAATTAAATTATTATAGAAAAACTGTAAAGAACTTAAGTATTGCGAAAAATGACAAATGGGCAATTGCCAATTGGAAATTTGCACAGTAAACAGTGCGTGATTTAGTTTTAAAAAAGGTTTATCTTACATAATCAAATAGGAAATAATACACATTTCGGCTAGTATTCTAGTCTTCTTCAACAAATAGAGATGATGTATATTCAAATGTAAATTTGAAATCTTCTTTAAATGCGGTGGAACGATATTATTCGCAATACAAAATGTAATAAACTTAACAGGAAGCATGTTTTTAAGATGGATCTTTTTTCATGTAATCTAATTCTTTAATAATTTGCTTGTATATATTCCAAAAGTTTTTTGTATCTATTTAAAAAATGAGATGTATATGTTTGATGCATTTTTTGGCCGGCGTAATCTTAAAGGTAACTATATGAAAATTCCCGAGATAACAGATTCAAAAATATAAACAAATGACAAACGGGCAAATGGGAATCGGCATAGTGAACGGTGCGTGATTTAGCTTTAAAAAAGCTTTATTTTACATAATCAAATAGGAAATAGTACATGTTTCGGCTAGCATTCTAACCTTCTTCAGAAAATAGAGACATTGTCAGCATTTTATATAAAGATTTTTTAAAGCTAAAGCACGTACCATTCACTATGCCAATGCCGTTTGCCATTTGTTTATATTTTTGAATTTGTTATCTCGAGAATTTTCATATATAATTATCTTTATTGCGAAAAATATTATCTCAGCCAGGGTAATTTTGTATTCTATAACAAATTAATTAAACATTTCCACCTTACGTTTTTAGATCATCTGGAGTAATTAAAAAAAAAACAATAGTATGTCACGAATCAATTACATAGATTACAGAAATTGTCGCAGTTAAATAATTCAAAAAAATTTGTCAAAGCTGAAATATCCCAGTAAACACGCTGTACGCAATTTCGGAAAATTTACATAATATAGTGTATGTAATTGTTACAGAACAATGAACCAAAGATGTAGCAGGTATATCATTCACGCAAAGAGCTATAACTGTTACGTATGACCGTACTGTCACTGTTTCAATACATAGTTAATGTAACATTTATGTAATTTGAATAACATAAATTTTCATTCTCTAAAAACTTCGTAAATGTCACGTAATTATGATAATATTACGTTACATATATGTAATTGTTACGTGTATGTTTCTCTCTTTTTCCGACTTTATTGCGCAAAATATAATTAAAATGTGCTAATATTTTGATCTGAAAATGACGTAACTATTACAGGACAGTGGAACATCGTTCCGTAATGACTATGTAAATATACGGAACGGTATTCACTGGGATATAAGAATTAAATGTGTCAATAAATTTCTTTTAAAAAAAATTTTAATTAAAAGTGTGTTAAATATTAAAATATTAAAAAAAAATTTAATTAAAAATGTTAAAAATGTTTAATTAATTATTTTAAAAATATATACCTATATTCAAATATAACAAATTTTAAAAGGTTTTTTAACATTCCTTGTGTTCATAATTTAACATTTCTGATTTGTAACAGATAAATTTCTTTCAATTTTAAACAACAAATACCTAATTATAATACAAAAACACGATATTTTATAATAAATTTTATATAGCTTTTATTTTTATTTTAATGATAGAATTCTGCGGCAATCAGCTGTAAATTTAAGTTTACTGCATTCGACTTCCAATTTAAAAAAAATGAAAAATTTACTACTGCAAAAGTGTTAGTAGTAAAATTGCTTTAGATTATTCGTTATGAAATATACTTACGCCATTTCCTGAACATTCTTTATCATCGTGATTGCTGGGACATTTTTCTTGATCGATATATGGAAACAAACTCGTGCAAGTTTGATTTACGCAAATCTAGAATGCATGATTAGTAATCAATATGAATATCATAGGAATCAGGTCAACATATTATTTGAAAATAAGTAAAACTACGTATAATAATTTTTATGAGAATTAAATGTGTCATTATAATTACCAAGTTATCACCGCAAGATGTGCCATCACGAACCAATCCCATTCCAGGTATATCAGATCCTTCCACTCTTCCATTTGTGGCTCTTGCAAATAGAAATAATTGATTTAACATAATACACATATATTGTGTATCAAAATGTAAAATATATCAAATGTCCTATCCAGTTAAAAAGTAGCTACTTTGACTTTATTGCCAAATACTTACTTGCATTCATATTCCTGATTCTTGATGGAAATTATAGTTCTAGTATGTAAATCCTTCATTCCATCGATTACTGGTTGCTTGCTTCCTTGTTGGCATTGAAGAGATCCACAATGAACGTTTCTAAAAGAAAAAATTTTTTATTTAACCATTATGTTGATATTATATTTAAATATTCAATTTGGTTCAATCGAATTGTCTCTCGTACCAATGTAATGAAAATTAAGACAAAAATTTAGAATTTATATCAACATTAATCTTATTTATTTTTTTAAATTAAATTTGTACATCTCCTTTTTCCTTATATCTTTCATATGTTTATTTTCTCGTTATATAATAAAATAAAAGCGATTACTCACTCAGATTCGCATTTGATAAGATGACCGCTGGAGTCGGTACCGCAGTGGCCGTTGATAGATCCTTTAGAGTTAAATTGCTCGAAACATTCTTGATCAGCAGCGATTCCGCCGTAACCCCATACTTGCTCACATTGTAGATCTAGAGCCGGACAAATTCCGTTGAAGCAATGCCCAGCATTATTCGCGCACGGGTTACCGTTCTTCTTATAAACGTCTGGTGGACACTGACCAGTATCACCGGTGCACATTTCCGGTAAATCGCATTCATTCGTCGATTCGCGGCAAACGACGCCACGAGCACGGAGCTGAAATTTTGTCAATACATTGAAAAATGTAGGATTTACGTTAGAACACAGATGCAAAAAGTAAGCAAGAGAAAATTATACGCTGGAAATGGAATTATTTGCTCCTTCGTAAAAAAAATGTACATTCACCATTTTTCATGCTGTTATATATACTTAATAGTTTACATTTGATAAATAATTTAATGTTTTTGGTATTGAATATTTGGAAATCTTTAAAAATTAATTATAATAATGATATATCTCTCTCAAAATATTATGAGATGTGGTTCGCGCCATATCGTATTACTTCCAAGAGATTGCTCGCTAAAAGACAGGAGCATCTTCTCTTATCTTACCTTGCAATCGCTGCAACAAGGACCGGTCGCGCATTCGGCCTCCGTTGTCAGCTTACAGGTGATAGGATCGCAACAAGGATCGTACTCCTTGCACTCCTCGATCGATCCGCAGTCGCATTGTTCCCCGTCGTCGATTACCCTGTTTCCGCATGATCTCCTAATCTCCAACTATAACCCGAAGCAGATCCCAAATCGATTAAGCTAATCGAATTTGCTTCAAGGTTCATTCGATCCCATTCTAATTCGATTAAAGCGTTATTGATTTTATGTGTAAGTTGTCGATTTACCTCGTTTGGTTTGTTAAAAAGGCAAATGCCGTGGCCGCTCTTTAAAGCTTCTATATAATCAGTTTTACTACACTCCGAAAATTTGTATGGCTGAACGTTTTCTAGACCAACGATGGATTGAGCCATGATGCATCCGTGCCAATCGCGGCAATTGCAATCGTTCCCTAAAATTGATAATAAAAAATTTTACCACCTCCTGCAAAACTGGAAACTATTTTCCTGTTTGCCAAACTAATTCACGTATCAAAAACAAAACAAAGAACTTTGTAATACTTACTTCCATCGTCGTGGCTCATGCCAATATTGTGACCGATCATATGTGCCATGGTACCAGCTAAAAGATGAGGCTCGTAAGTATTTAGATCAACGCTGATTCCTACGGATCTTTGGCTGCACACGGTCTCGGGTACAGCCACCCCTGATTCTCCACCTGAGAAAGTCTCACCCCTACCGAGAATATATATCCACAAATGTTACTTGTTTATTTAATAATATTACTTGCTATTAGTTGCTAACACTGAATTTTCGTGCTCTTAATTTATTTCAAAAATTAATCGTATTAAATCAGAATTTAATTAAGGAAAGAGTTATAAACCGGAAGAAGAACAATAAACTCACGTGAGTAATTGGGTGGTATCCTGAGCAACTTGATACATTCTCCGCATCGTATAATCATTAAAGCTTAACAAGGCTTGATCGATGTCGATGCCGTTATCGATTTGCGCTTGGTTGCTGCCCTTCCAACTTTCGATGTATACGACGGAGACTCTAGTATTTAATGTACGGAAATACTGTGGAGAAAATCTAATTTAGTACATATCCTACGGGAAAATGAATTTACATGGATATTATTACATAATTCAGTTTACCAAATCTGCGATATTAGCAACTTGGATGGCATCGTGAACAACCTCAGCTCTGGTACTACCGTTTCTTTTGTCAAACTATACACAGAGACAAAGTACCATTTGAAACTGGATATTATAGATGTGTTAAATAGTATAATTAATTAATATAACAAATATTAAATTGTATTTTCAATTAAAATCTAATAGAGAGATGAATAAAATTTAAATTTCAAATAAAATCTAAATTAATATAAATTTTAGTTAAAATTAAAAAATACATTTATCTTATAATTTTCTACTGTAAGAGCAAATTTAAAAATTAAATAATCCGTCATCTGTTCTCTGAATAATCGTCTTACAACCTTCTACTTAAATTGTATTATCGGTATAGTTTATTGTTTTATCTGTTATATAATTGTCAGTTTAATTAACTTACGTTTGAAAGGTATAATAACGTACCATAGCCTTATCGATAATGATGGCAGTTTCGATATATTTGGTTGCTTCACGGACGTCTCTTTTGTATCGATCGGAAATGGTTTCTGATAGCCCGAAGATGTGCTTCTGCCGGCGGTTCTTTACACGCCACTCAAGATTTCCTGAGTTAGCGCAGCCTTTGTTAACTTTTGTTCGGGCTTCAAATATAATGTGAGGATGTTTCTGCTAAAAGAGAGGCCTGCATATAGTTTATGTTCCCACCAACTGCTTTGCCCTTTTCTGACATTCCACTTTTAATTATAGCGCGATCTAAACTTCTACGAAGTTAAGTCTATCTAGTAATAAAATCAAGCCAAATTAACCAAACCGAATTCGAAGTCTTTGATTTAAATTTAGCCACATCAGCTGATTATTACTTCGAACGGTGTGTGAATTATATGCATGGATGAGCACAGATTAGGTTTCTTCATAGTAATTTAATTATAATTGTTCCAGTATTTTTTAAACAATGCGTACGTAATTATTACATCATCATATTCTTGTAATAATTAACGAGAAGAAATTTAACTGACCGATAAATCGCCGCCGTAGAATGGATGAATGACGAAAGTCTCGTTGCCTAAATGAATGACACCGCTGACACCATTACACGTGTGAAAAGCAGCGCTAGCTCCCGGATAATCTCTCACAGTGCCGTGATAATAACAATGTTCTATCTCCTGCAAGAAAGATAATAACACCATTATGAGTTTATCGTTAAACTTGAGTCTTCCTCTTAATGCTTAAGTCTTACGTGAATATTTTAGACTTTATTATTCACAATACTGCTTTTATACTATAATAAGTAAAGTAACAGTATATGCTTGTACATATTAATTATTGATATTTTTTCTTTCACAGTACTAAAATAGCTACTTTTTTTATTTCTTTTGCTTTTTATTGTAATATCAGGTAAGACTATACAATGAGATAGTTCATATTAAAAGCAATTTAATCCAACTAAACTGGTTTTAACAAACTACACAGCAAAATAATCAACTATGCAAAACAATTATTCTTTCTGAACAACTGTTGATTGGTCTGAGTCACGTATAAATATTTGAGTATCATTAGATTGTGAGATTACGTTTCGCTCGAAATATTTTACCTGCTTAGACATTTGTTCCGCATTGCCGGCTAAAAAGTCTTTCTGTATAAGATTCGGAGCTAAAAGTTGCCTGCAACATAATGATGATGCCATATGTAGATGTATGTAAATCTTTTTATAGATGATATTTTTTAATTAGATTTTTTATTATTTCTTTCGCGCCTTTTATGATTAAAATTTTATCATTGCATTAAAAAATAGGTATATTTTAATTAGTGTACATGTACATATATAAAGATACTTACGTATTTAATTCTAAGTCTAGACGAAATTTATGATTAAAGGCCTTGATCAGAAGAGACGTCCGGTGAAAATGTCTCCCTGTCTGAAAATATCAATTTCGTTATTAATCTTTATCGCTACAATTGTTTTAAGGATTAATTATTTTAAAATCAATATTAAAACTAATTGATTATCTTAAAATCTGTTTTTGTACTATAAAACTTACTCTCAATCTGCCTCTAGGATTCTGATATCCTCCATCTCCGTAACCTCTTTGAGGAAACTAAATTACAATAGAAACATACATAATATGTTAAATCAATTATAATATTAAAAAAAATAATCTAAATAAATTAAAAATATATAACATGGAAAAGTTTAGTATATATTAATAAAACTACTAAATTTACAATACGATTATTTTTATTTTGTATATACAATTCCTGTTTCCGTTTGCAATTATATGTATCTATATTTTTATTAACTTTATTTAATTTAATAATAGAATATTCACGTGTATCGAGAGAATAGTTGCAACAAACAAAATATAAATTAGTTGTCCCAAAAAATACTATAAATTATAATAATTGCATATTTATAAATTATAATAAAATTATAGTAATTGCAATCACTTTTATGGTAATATTGATGATAATAATTATGATTGTAATCATTTTTTATATATATATATATATAAATATATATGCATTTACGTATATGTTATATGACAATTATATCTGTGTTTGCTGGGATGTTTGGTGATTATAATTACTTACATGATAAAATAATTATGGTTAGGAATTCTATTTTTGTAATTATTATCTACTGCTATGAAATGTTAATAATAATACAATAACTATATATTTATATATAGTTTTATCGAAAAGTACATTTTAGTTGGCACAGAAAATTACTATAAATTATAGTAATTAAGAATGTATCCTGCAAAGTCAATTAAATTTATGGAAATGTGTTTAATATTTACACTTCAAATAAACTAGATACGTATGAAAGTTGTGTGAATAATATTATATTTTTATTTAATAACATATTTTTATGGTCTATTTAGTCTATTTGTCACTAAAAATTAAATTTTTTTTACAACATTAAGAAAAATCTCACTTTTTTGTGTAAATGCTTTAAGTGTTCAAGATAATTTATACAAAATTTCATTGCGATTGTCTGTTTTCTGTAAAAAAATAAATAAATAAATAAAATAATTTTGTTTACAGAACAACTAATCTGTGGATCTAATAAAACTTTATTATATCATATTATAAATCATCTTGAATATGTATTTAAAATTCTTAAATACAAAAATTCAGATTTTTTAAATTAAATTTTTCTTAATATTTTTATATCAGAGCACGTATCTATTTCTTACTAACATAATTTTTAATCCATTTGGAAAATAACTGCTAAATTTTTTCTACTACTTTTAAATGCAATATAAAACAATTTATAATTATTTCATAATTTTTTGAATGGTTTTAAAATATGTTTAATACATATCTTTAAATTATGATAATTTTTTTCTTAGTGTGGTGAAGAATATAAGTGAAAACAATGTGGAGTGCGAAATTTTACCTTCGGTACGCCAACTTCTCTCGTGGATATCCCCATTTTCTCGTGATGCCGTAGCTGTACCGGATAGATGATCTGATAGTAATGACCACCGATATTTCGTATTAGCTCTTGGTTTTGTCGATATTCGTGTAGTAGTCGTTCGACCTCACCTGAAATTAATTTCCACGTTCAATCGAACGCCCTAATTTCACCCCCCGGTTCCCCACTCTTTTAGCCACCCCTCTACGATCTCTAATTTTATCTCGAATGGACTTTGGGGCGATTCACTGCGCCGCATCGACAAAATTTCACGCTATTGCCATTAACCTGCCCTCTGAACCACCGACATTGAGATTTTAGTCCGTACGATTCAATAATAACGGTATAGTAATAAAGTAGTATAAAATAGATTTTATTATCCCATTTCTTTTGCATCTACGTATCTGCTCTCTCAATCTCGATTGATTCGGCCTCGATTTCCTACATAAAAGAGTGACATTTTCTCTCTGATCAAGTCTCACACACGAAAGTGACATGTGTGTATATACATACGAGGGGCGTTTGAAACATTTTGAACCTTAATATGAAAATGGCATTACTCGTCAAAACCCATTCTGGTACTACAGTCGTACATGTTTTGAAAGATACCTGTGAAAATTGTAGCCATTTTGAACGCTCAGTTGTTGTTTGACAGTCATTTGTGACAGTCCATGTCAGTGTTTTTGTAAAAATGGAAAAAGTCGAATATCGGCGGTCGCCATGACAGAAATTTATGAGTAGTTTGAATTGATTGACTACCCACCGTATATTCATCAGATCTAGCCCCTAACGACTTTTTCCTATTTCCTAGGGTCAAAGTTTGGCTCGGAGGACAGAGATCTTCATCAAACAAAAACACTGCCATCAATGGCACAAATAATTGTCAAACAACGACTGAGCGTTCAAAATGGTTACAATTTTTGCAGGTATCTTTCAAAACATGTACGATTGTAGTACCAGAATGGGTTTTGATGAGTAATGCCATTTTCATATTGAGGCTCAAAACTTTTCAAACGACCCTCGTATATGTACATATATTTCTTATAGCATTATAAATTGTTTATATATATTTAATATTTATTAAATGTCATTATACATTTTTAGATTAATCTGATGTAATTTAAATATAAAATTCTTCCCGCTTCATTTATCTGCAGATTTTTCGCGAACAATTTATATCCTATTGTACATTGAACATTGCCCTTAGAATTTATAGTTGAGGAATACATTTTGCGTGTTGAAAAATTATCATTACTCAGATTAGCGATAAATATCCATTGTCTCAAACTTCTCTGGGCTAATGTCGATTGTTTCCTATTTCACGAATCGTTTCGCATCCTTATTTCGAGAAGTTTACGCGCGCAAAGAGGTCGCGAATTCAATTTCCAATCTCCACTCCTCAAGCGTCGCCCAAACATGCCGAGATTACTCGCCGATTAATTTACTCTTTTCATCCCGCCCGTCATCCTCCGTCCTTTTCTTCCCGCCAATTGTTGCCGTTGCCGCAGAAATGTCACGTAAATTGCGATTAATTCAGCCGACGTCATTATATGTTGCACATTACAGTTGTTGAACATGCGTTGCGGCAATTTATGGCGCGGTGGCTTCAATTTTGCGTCAGAAAATTCTGCAATGACGTCCTTCCTAAACGTGACTTTTGAAATTTCTCAAATACTTGAAATAAAATAATTATTTGTTTGTAATTATTGAATTTTACATTTTTATGCAAGATAGTACCTTAAACTTTAATTTTTAATTGAACTCCTTAATTTTCTAAATCCTAAATTATTTGTTATCAAGGAACTTTATGTAATATGTTTCCCGACACTTTCAATCTAGCTTAAGTAATTGCAAATTGAATTTCTGTATAAATAATAGATATATTCAAGTGAATATATCAAATTAAATTAAATTTCATGTAATATACAGCAGCTATTGCTGTTTACTCGTGTACGCTCAACGCTGCTTTACATCCTAATCCCTAATTAAGCTCCCTAATTCTATGAAGCCTGCATTCAACGTTACTGAAATACATTACATAGAATTTTCTCAGCTTTTAAAACCAGATTAAAATAAATGCGAACTGGAATAATTTCAAATTTTTCTTTTCTCTCTCTTAAGACAGATTTCTCATTATACAATCGCCGTAATATCTAGGCCGGGATTCGCGCCGTCGAGCTCTGTCCCGGTGCATTGTCCCCGTCTAAAATGTAATCCAATTTAAGTTTCGCGTTTCCGACCAATCAGCGATGTTGACTTAACAATAAACCGCTCTCGAGGATTTGTCGTATCCTCAAGGATCAAGTTTCTAACGAAAGTGCTGCATTGCGGTCCTTCCATTTTATGGTAGTTTGTTTACGCAAAGCCTTATCCAATAGCCGTCGTAATTGTACAAAGATTGTGATAGCAAATCTTTGTAAATTTTTCCTATCACGCAATATTAACAGAATTTTAACTATCTAATCGTTATGATTTGTTGTGTAAATAATGATGAAAAAATTTTATTGTTACTTTAAATTAAAATTAATTTCATAGGAAAATTTAGGTTAAATTGAATAATTTGTGAAACAATATTTATAAAATTTTATTTATTGAACTTTAATATCTTCGTAAATTTAGATAATTGCATTTTAAATTATCTTACTACTGTTGAATATGGGTAGTACTTAAACTTAATAATTTTGTTTAAATAATTTTATTTTACTAATAATTTTGTATCCACTATAATGATATTATATTCACTCACCAGCGGGAGTTTCCTCTTCCTTCCAAAAGGAATCATCTAAGGTATAGTCTGCTTCTAAAACACAAAACAGAATATGTATATAATTTCAATATATTATAGAGATTTTGTATTAGATATATGACAATAATTCAAAAATAAAAACAAGTAAATAAAGTAAATACAAAATGTGAATCAATCAAACAGACATGAATAGCTTTACAAACTACTATTTATAATAATCAGCCAAGGATAATGTTTTAAAGAGTTACTAGCGATAAAAGGATAAAAGTGGTATATACGTGTTCAGGTATTTTAATGGTTCACCTGAGAATTTTAGACAAGATAAACTTTAGAGAATTTCAGTGAATCAGAGCAAAGCAAACTCTGTTAACCACATCCAAACAAGAAATCGAGGATCAAAAGAATATGGGATCAAAGAATCTAAGACACTTGAGATTTTGAATATCTCATATTTAAAAATCAAGGTCTCAAGAACATTTCAGACTAAAGCCTTCTTTAACTCGTAAGTTTCCGGTAAACTTCAACTTAATTTCAAATTTTCAATTATTAATTTCAAAAATATTTAATGTTTTAGATAGATAAAGCGTTTAAAAAATATCATATTTTCTCTCAATCAAAGTTTTACCGATTCTGGAATTTGGTGACGTTTAAAAACACGTACAAAATATTTTATGTTCAATCAATCTATTTATATTGATTTTAAAAACATTCTATTTAAAATATTAAATATCACAATAGTAAAGTACTCTAGTGACGACGAATGTTAAATGTTTCAATATTGAAACATCGTAATGAATCCATTAATTATGCATCAGTTACTCGTCCCATTATAACCGTATGTTTACCTATCTTACTCATTCATCTGTTACGCGAGGTTAATACAGAAACTGCCAACCTTTCTATTGGAATACAAACAGAATAATTTTCTTATATTAGCCAAATATCTGATATTACCTTCTATTTATGGATATATGTCGACTCAAGCACTTTCATTCGTTTGTTTATCATAAAAACATGTTATGTTCTTTCCACATAAAAGGATCCGTTATATAATTGCGCAATTCATCACATCCTGCAATCTGGATTGAGTAAAACGTTCATGTGAGAAACAAGAAAAAGAATACACGGCAGTATTTGCACTTTTATCCCGCACAAGGACGAGAATGGATGGCGAAACTTTTTCATCTTCGCGCAAAATTCTTCGCCGCAAAATTCATAAGACGGACGTAGCCCTAGATAAAGGGACGACAGTTTGCGCTGGCCTACTTCCGGTACCAGAGCACAAAAAATCAGCCGAGGGCGAAGTTGGCCTCGAATAGATCGGAGTCAATGACGCGACGGTGCTGTCACAGCGTTTCTTAACCCTCTGGAGCCCTTCGGGCTTTTCGAGCGAAACCGCGGTACATCATCCTTCACTATTGAGTGACTGAAATCTTTTCAATCGTTGTTGACGATAATATTTATCGTTAAAAACAGATAGTTCATATTACTTGCTCTAGCAATTTGATCATCCTTTTTTTTAATTTAATATTTTATATTAAAATCTCTGAAGTCAGAGCAACAAAGTTCGAATTGGATAAGATTGAGGTTGAGAAGAGCGTCAAAGATGAAGAAAGTTCGATTGCCCGACAAGCTTCATAATTAAGTTATTTAGAACTCGAAGGGTTCTGATATCGTCTAAGTTCGAAAGCATCGTTTACGTAAGAACATAGATGCATCTAAAGATATGAACTTGTGCAAAATTCGGATAGATTTGATTCAGTCTTATATGAAGGACGTAATGATTTAGTTATCTAATTATTTAGAATTGAATACTCGAAAGCTTAGAAAATTTTAGAAAAATATATACGAGTAATACTTGAGAAGAAAGATAAGCACGTGAGAAGAGTCCCCAAGGAAACCTTAGCAGTTGGCTAGATTCAAGGTAAGCATCGTGTTGCCACATATGGAATTAAACAATCGATTTATCTGAAACTAAAAGAGCTAGACTTCAAAAGAGAAATCCTGAAATCCTCTAAGTCAGAAGTATGCAGAAATATGAGAATTCTAATTATATAATTAGATTGCAACCAACGTTGTAATAAAAAAATGTAATAGTTATCTAAAATAAGATGATTAAATCATATTTAGAGAAAAAATAGCATTAAAGCTTTACAAAATCTTTATGAAGAACTAAAGTTTTGAATATTATATATAAAAATAAACAGGAATGATCTCCTACTTATATATATAATAGAAAAAAATGTTTAAAAAATAATTAGGAAAAATTTCCAGGGAAGATTTGTCTAGGTTCGAGGTACCAAGCTGTCTCATAGGTATATGAGATTGAACAATCGGTTTATCTAGGACTCGAAGAATCAAGCTTCAAAGGAGCTTGAGATCGTCTAAGTTTCGAAGTGACTGGAGAAGGTAGTGCAAAAGGGTACCATGAAAGAGAGGAGGGGAAGAGGGAAAAGAGAGAGAGAGACAGAGAGAGAGAGAGAGAGAGAGAGAGAGTCCTAGGCAAGGTTCGACTAGGTTCGGTTCGGTGGCATTGCATATCCCGGCACATCTCGCAGGTGCAGGGCGTGGTGCCTTGTCGGCAATATCGATTACAAACCCGGGCGGTTGCGCATTCACGTCGACACGTGGACGTGGACCGGCAGCCAGACTAAATTTGTGTTGTCCTATATTTTAGGTTCCCGCACTCATCTGCCTCTCAAAGATTGATTACTTTTCCCTCTGTCCCTTTCCTTTTACTCTTCCTTCTCATTCTCTCCGTTTTCCTGTTCTCTCTCTCTCTCTCTCTCTCTCTCTCTCTCTCTCTCTCTCTCTCTCTCTCTCTCTGCTTCTCTTTCCTTCCTTCGCTGTGCCTAACGGCACTGTACCGGAAGTTACAACCCTACATCTAGATTAAGGTTCTAAGGTTCAAATGAAGGGTCAAAGATGAAATTCATTATAGAGGAAGGTTAATGAATGTAATAATTCCATCTATCCCCAGAAATATAAATAGAAAGAATAAAAAATCCATTTCTCTCTATAAAAATTTAAAGCCCGATCATGTAGTAAAAAAATCTTCGATTTGTATTTTCTCATAAAGTTAAAATAATTTAATACAAAATTAATTACATTTTAAAATATTGAATATCGTTAAAATATCCGAGTTGGAAATTTAATAAAATTGTTGTTAATAAACATCTGAGTATGTATGAAAAAAGCTGCAGGTTTCAAAAAATAAAAAATACAGATTTAAAGAATTGGAGTTAATTAATTCACGATGTATGTGTTTCTGAGCTTCTAAATTTCTTTGCAACTCGTTGTCGGAAGATAAACTTTCTAGGTTGAAAGCCTACTTTTCTGTTGAATTTAATTCGTACAAGGACTATATTACTTATGACTATATTACTGACGAACGTCTTGAACTTAAACTGCCCTTTTATTTTAAGGTCTCTTTATTGCCACAGAAAACAGTAGCTGTCGATTCTTTCGTAACCAAGACTCTTTGCGTTAGCTCATATTGATTTCTTTTCACATTCGCGTAAACCATTTCCGCGAAAGACTCGTTTCATTTGTAAGACAGACGTGTCCGAGAATTTAGAACACTCGCACGATCTTTAACTTTTTCATGATCCTTAGTTTACAAAACGAGTTTAAAGATTCAAAAAGTTCTAAAGATCTTATCGAAGAAATCGAAGAATTCATAGACTGAAAAAATTATAAATTTTACAGTCTTGATTCAAAAGAAAACTTTAAGAAATATAATCTTTATTATATCTCTCAAATTTATAATCTGCATGTGTAATTTTATGTATAATTAAAACACACACACACACTCATATATATATATATATATATATAT
>NW_017298619.1:219644-261141 GCF_001594075.2 Trachymyrmex cornetzi | reverse complement strand
TATATTTGTATACATGTACATGAAATTTAATGTATTTTTCATGAAAATTTATGAAATTTAATGTACACGTTCATTACATTTAAGTAACTACTGTAACTTAATTTTCAGTTAAATCATTCATTACTTTTAATTTCGTTCATAACCACTAGCTTCATTTACACGTAAAGCTCGTGGTTACATTTCTAATAACAGTGTATTATATTACATTTCTAATAACAGTATTATATTACACGTGAAAAAATGGACAATTGTTTAATATTGACACAAAATCTCTTGTAAAGAATTAATCCAAATATTGCACAGTAAAACTGTTTTAATATTGCTCAGCTGCTACGCAGTATTTTTGCATTATAAAGAGAAATCAGTGATAGTAATTATATAGTAATTACTAGATAGTAACTGAGTGGTTCAATCAAACTGAACAAATCTCTACCAGAGTAAACTTAATTATAATTTATCTCAATAATGTGACAATTTATATAAAGTTAATAAAAGATATTATTTTAAAGACAAAATAATAATAATAATAATAACACATATCAATTTAAAACTATTATACAGTTTCATGTGGCTCCCTCTAAAAAAAATTAATAAAAAATATCAATGTATGCTCATTTGATCGCATTTTTAAAAACGTACCAATAGATGGCCCACCCTGTAATAGAAATCGAAATTCGCGATCACACGCAAAGCAATTTTCTTCGGAGTTATCGGCGGTTTTGTCGTCGCTTTGCTTGTCCCAAAATCCCGTGATTACGGTCTTAAATCCACGCGCAATCCCAAATCCGTAGTATACCACTCTATCTAAGGTTCAAAGGGTTGCGTCTCCACTTAATGGAGCCGCGTACGTTCGAGATAAATTGCCGGTGTAGAGAAATCCTTTTTCTGTGCAAACTATTTATTTCGAAGAACGGCATGGAAATGTTTTTCGATGGGATGAGAAGCCGTGTGAAGGGCGAGAAGGCGAGGGAGAAGTGAGGAGGTGGAGGAGAGTGAGGGAAGTGCTGTGTGAATGTGGTAGGTCGGTTAAAACACAACCCCTCGACCTCTTTGCCTACTTCTATTTACTCGTTTTTGTATCTTAATTCTTGAAATTCCTTACAAATCCAAGAACTTGAAAATTTACAAAAATCTAAAGATTCGAGAGTTAGAAAACTATTCGATACTTTTGAGATTTTTATTCACCGACTTCTTAAGTATTAAAATTTTTATATTAATTTTTATATATAATTATATTATTATAAGTATAATTCCAAAATTTAAGAAAAGATCAGAAAAATTCTTCACATACTTTTATAAGAAAAAAGTTAAAAACCGAAATTAAACAAAGAAGCAATGATAAAGACACTTTATTTTACTTTTAATCCATTTTCTAAATTGATAGAAATGTATTATGTGATTACATAACGTGAAAAGTGAATTAAAGCAAAAGCGCATAAATCTGTATTTGCAGCGTAAACTTCTTCCTGTTGCACCAATTTCTTTCGTTTCAAATTTTGATTTTCGATTTGTCCCGTCAACATCTCGTCGTATGCGAAAAAGATCTAAAATCGAATAAATATGCAATCAGACACGAGCAGACATTCGCTTTGAGACCGTCTTTCCTCTCAAAATTTGTCTCTCTTTTCTGTGTTTGTCGCAACTGTTTATTTCCTACATTTATGGAAGATTGGCGAATCCCAGGCTGCAGGTTGAACAAATACTAGTGTATACGACATCTCGGAAATACTGCCATTTCTTTCGTCTACTAACGCTTTGATCAATTTAGAATCTCTTGTAAAGAAAAAATTTCACCGGATATTATATTTCTTAGTTTACAACATTATAAACATCTCAATAAAGAGTTTGTTTAAAAACATCTTGGAATAAAATGTAAATTTACTTTTGCCTCTAAGAACAAAATTGACTTTAAGTTTTCAACAAAAAATAAATTCTAATTGTTTTTATATTTTATGATACTTCTTACAAAAACATAAATAAATATACATATATACGAAATTAATTGTCCGGACAGTGCATCATAATACTGATTATCTCTTCTGTTATCTGGGTATTAATATAAATTCGTTTTATGCATACATTACGCCTTACGGTATATTGATAGTTTATATTTATATTTGCACAACTAATTGTAAAACAATCTGTAATGCGTGCGTGGAATTATAATTTTTAACATTCGAACAACAATTTTAAAAAATTGTAAATACACATAGGAGAATTAGTTGTGTGTGTGTGTGTGTGTGTGTAGAGAGAGAGAAAGAGAGCGCAAAAATTTTTTTTTAATTAAACATTAGTATCTGTAAATAAGTTATTTGATATAATTAAAAATCTCTGCACGAAATTCAAGCGCGGTGAAAACCTTTCAACAAATAACATGGTCAATATTTTTATTCCCTCACATATGGTATTTCTATATAAAATTACATTCTTCCCAACGGAATATTATGGTGCAGAATAAAAATGATGCGCCAACGCGCGATGCGTAATCCCGGGAATAAAGATTAATTATGCCTAAGTGTCTCATTTTTCCCTCACGCGATGGCCTTGAACGTCCAGGATCACGCATCTCCTCCACGGATATGGCTCCCCTGCTTGGCTGGGATGAAGATTTGCGCGCATTCGTTTCAGATTTCAAACGCTTTGCCACTTTGAACATCGGTAAAGCGTAGGAATTCTAAAACAAATACCACGCTTTGCACTCGTCCTGGCCGCTCTTCTCTTCGACATCTCGATCCTCTGTCGCGTTGTCTCAGGATACGATTCAACAGCCGAGTTCTTTGCAATTGACAAACTTACGGTGTAAGATCCTTATATCTTTCAACCTTGCATTTTTTGCACGTAAGTTTTACAAGTTTCCGAATTTTAATAACCATACAGAATTTTTTATAATCCCGGAAAATCTCGGATCCAAAATGCAGAACTAATAATATAACGAATTCTTTCTGCTATACCATCACCGACGTTGGTTTAAAAGTTTATATATCATTGCAATTTAATAAAGTAGATATTTCTGCCATCGCAAACCTTCCGCGACGTCATATTTATTTCTTGTCTAACGTTCTGTCGCTGCCGTTTGCCGGTTCCCACATTATTCGTCCGGTATCGAGATAGAGAATGATGACGGTCATTCCCGAAAAAGGAAAATGGACGAGACTGGCGAGAGGTTGTGGGTGAGTCAGCCGGAAAAACGGCAGCTAGGTCTGAGCGGAATTTCTCAGGCGTCGAAGACGATTTAAGAGGACATCCAGGAAAAATGACCTGCCACGAGCCCGGCAATTTCGATCCGAGGTTGCGATCCGGGATGTACCAATTCAAAAATTCAGAACTATTATCCGGAATTTAGACGACAAATACCTTTGCTATGGTGGATAAAAATTGAATAGTGAAATTTATCTTCGACTAATGAAAGAACTTCAATTTCTATGTTTGAAAGAAAATTTATTTTGTTCGACTATTAAGGCGTTTTCTACTTAAGTTACTCGTGACAGTTCTTTTTGAAAATACAATTTTATATTTTGCAATGTAAAAAGATAAATTAAATGGTATTGTATGTCACATTTGTCATTAACATTATTAATAGTTTTTTAGTTAATATTATTGATTATTATTTTATACAATTAATATAAAATACTTAATCTTTAACCTGAACATTTTTATAAAAATCGACGTATTATATAATTGTATCGCATGTTGAGTCTGACATATTGAATTAAAAATGTTATAATCCGATTATTTAACAATGCACAGATAACACATGAATTTAATACGAATGGAATTGTATAGAGTGCATCAGCTAGAAAAGCGGATAGTGAACTCGAGCAGAATTTTTCAGACATTGATAGTGTCTCGAAGAACACGTGGGAAAAATGATCCGGAAGTTTGCTCGCCTTGCTCTATCATGATATTGTTTGCACACGAGCAACCAATACGACATGACACGTCTCGCCGAAGAGAGAGTGAATGTAACACAGCTGCGAAACGAATTGATATCCCGTTCTCCTTTTGGCATGAATAGCTTTCTCAAAATCTTTAGATTCCTGCTCGTTTGAAATGTCAAATTTGATTTCTTCCCGATTTGCATGAATTAAAAGTCGGACAAATGTAGGCAAACCTAATAATGCAGTTTGGTGAGGCGAGATAAAAAGATGTAGACGCATAAAAGGCTATACCGTCTCGTATACAGTGTTACGACTCGTTTTTCGTTGCTACTTTCAAAGATCATGCTAAAATTGAAGATCTTGCCTTTTTATCTCACCGCCGGGTGAGGTGACTCGGCCTCTTTTCGCCGAGAAATTTAATTTTACCCCGCATCCCGCGCGCTACCGGTTCTCCGCTATCCTTCCTGAATTTTTATCACTACGTGACCATGTTTCCGATTCGACGGAAAACGTCAAATTCGCGTGGAAGACAGAATTCAAACGGAATACACGAAACTCGCGCGAAATTCGTGAAGCGTGATAAAATTCACTGAACACAGGGTAGGTCATCTCCCGGTCGTTCATTGATAATCGACGATGGGTTGATGCATCCGACCCGTTTTATTCAAGATGTCTGCCACGTTTCCACCACCGAAGATGTCCTAGATCGATGTCGGCAAACTCGCTCGAATAAAATAACCGATATACAATTTACATTTAAGGGTAGAGGGAACTAGATCAGATTGACCCACATCATCAACATTTCAGGGGTTAGTGAATCCATCGTTCTTCCGTCACTCGATAACCGCGTAAGGTTCCCTTCCCCAGCTTGACTCCCCCGTCCCTCCCTCTCGCCCTCTCGCGTTTCCACCCTCATTACGTCATCACTACCAACGCATACGTCAATGTACACTGCAGGCGCTCTGCAGTCGACTGCCTCGTTATTTCGCGATTTCCTGTTGATCGCCGCCCTACGACATCGCGAGGGATCGATCGCCAGATACATATGTACATGAACGACGAACAGAAGGACACATACGCGCCTACGTCTATATATTATACACGAAATCGATCGTCTTTTCGCACGCTCGTGTACACGCGTGTAAATACGATTTTTATCATACCACCGTTAAAAATGTAACGTTGATTGATAATAATCCAGATCGATTTGTAACTTTGCTGACACACTAACGCTATTTGTGTGATTTTACTTGATCTCTTTTCATTTGTCACCTATATAAGGTAGAGATAGGGTGAAATTTAGGAAACAAATCCTCCTAGATCTACTGTAAGAGAAATCGACTTATTCTTATTTCGGTGGAAGCCATTTTACGAAAATACATGGTTGACCCAGACCTACCAAATCACTTTTTATCTACAGATTCTTTCATTCATTTCAAGTTGGCTTTTTTAAAAGTCTTTAAAAAAAAAATTTTTTTTAATCTTGTAGTTTAAAGCTATCCGATTTTTGAGAAAATCAATATCTGATATAAAGTTTGGCTCACTAGATTTAGACATTCTTTTTTAAATCGAGGAAATGTCACATTACTATTGATAATTAAATTTTTATTCGATAAATCTTATATAATCGAAAGAATATTAGAAAATGCCTATTTATTTTAAAAGATAGATATATAATTAAATTATATTATACGTTACATTATTGGGCGAGAAGCATTAAGGCTGTAAAATGCAGGCAAGCGAAAATCGTGGATAATGGTATAGTGAAGATGTACTCACTAGATGAGTGGTTAAACGAGTAGGTATGCAGGCATATGAATGCTCGAATGAATAGGTAACCACTCATCCAGAGACTACGTCTTTACCGTGCAATCATTCACCATATAGTAGCTCGTTTTCCGCAATTGTTTAGTACTTATCAACATTATACTAAACATATTGTTATTGTTGTATAGTGCGATTGTAAAAAAAAAGAAATGGTTGCTTATTTGAAAATATCAACTGCAACAACTATACAGACAACTTTCTGAATTTGATTAATAAATTTGATTTGGCATCTTAAGTCTTGTCATCTCAAGAGAGAGAAGAGTGGTAATAAATTTCATATTAAATCCATGCACATTACTTCGATTTTTCGAACATCTACCGTTCTATTTCGTTGATCTGCAAAATCGGCCACGGGTTCACGTATTAAAAGCCAATAAATTAAAACTGGCACGCTGCCATTTCAATCTCGTGGGTCCTACTCGAGAGAACTCGTCGACGAGCCGTCTTTTCGTCCTACGTCTTTGATTAATTGTAGGCTATAGATTGATTGATTTCATATACAATGGGTAAACATAATATTCGTCCGCTACGCAACCCTTTCGTTATAGCCGATGTCATTTTTTACTCGAGAGAGATCTTGAGATAATCTTATAACATATGGGAATATGTTTATAACATTGTCAAAATGAAAAGAATTGTTTTCTAAAAATGATTATTAATTAAAGACATTTATTCGGAAATTTTTGTGATTATATTATCTTCATAATTATTTATTCACATATTTAATGCACTTTTGCATTGACAAAATATTGGCGTAAAAAACACTAGGGGATGATATCACTTACAAATTTCGTGGCATTTCAAAGATATTTTTCACAGCTACTGATAAATATCATGTAACATGCAACTATATTTATGAATTTTTCATAAATATAGCTGAGGCTCGAATATATTTTACAATTATGGAAATATCTTGTAAATATAAACGCGTATCTTTCCAAAAGTGCGTCGCATTTATGGCTCCTCCAAACAGTATCTGATATCGATTTCGCTTTAACGAAAATTTGATTAGACGCTATCCTGCTACAATTTGTGCAGTTTTCGCGTTAAGTGACTTTGTAACTAAAACACCCACAAATAAAAATTTTTATTTATGGAAGTAGTTTTCTCGAAATTGATTTAAAAGTAAAATTGTGTTATTTCTATTTATAATTTTTATGTTGCTATATGCTTTTTTTTCAATTTTAATAGTTAAAAACAGAGGGTAATTGAAAGAAACGTTATTTTTCTCAGTATGCACTCTCTACTCTTCTTCACACAAGAACTGGGACGCTAAAACTGTCATTAAAATATTTATTGGTGCTTTACGCTAGCTTGTATATTTTCGAAACTATCTTGTAAGAAGCTTATAAATATTTTATGACTGTTATACTGATACAGCACGAGCTTCAACGATATCTTACATAGATAAATATAGATAGCTAAGTAGCAACGGAGTCGGTAACATTTTACAGATATAACACAAGTAATTAAATCATTCAATCTTAATTGTATAATCTTAATTAAATCATTCAATCTTAACTGTATAATCTTCATGTACAATTCGAAGAAACTGCTATCTTTTTTTTATTCTATCTTTAAAGATATTAAAATCATTTAAAGAAAAGCTTAAATTTAATTTCATTAAATTTTCAGAAAATTTAATGAAATTAAATTTAAGTTAGAAATTAAGAACTTTTAATATTGCGTGATAAGTGCATGTACATGCATCATTATATCGTTGTCGTTGTCGTCGCTTGAAATTGACGGCGCGATAAGTTGCGATGATACATGTGCAAAACGTACATTCGCGTGCTCGCGGTTTTACGCAGCGACGAACGACGAGCGACGAGCGGCGCGACGTCTAACGGTATGCAAAGCGAGCGGACGAGCGTAAGCGGGCGTGGAGTAATTCCGCGCGATAACATTATGAATAATGCAGCAACGGGATTTGAAGCCCGGCGGAAATGTACGTAACGAATACGCGCATTCCGACGGCGCGGCGCAGCGTCGCGCGTTTTCCCGCGGCTGTTTTGGGAAAATTCGTGGTGTGCATACCGCGTATGTATAGTCGTAAGCATTGGTCGTTCCGCTGATCTATATTCGCATTTTCCACCAACTAACAAAACAGGCGAATATGCAATACTTACGAGGAACGTCATGTGCGCGATTAGCAGTTTTTATATTGTGCGAATTAGTGGCATTTAATAAGATATACTACTCTTTTTGTGAAGTATAACAGGCAACAGATGTATCGTATTTTAAATGCTTGTATATGTACTAAATTTTATAAGAGTTTAATATTGGATAATCTTTTATAAAATTGTACATATATACCATATTATTTAGATATATACTCCAGGTAGATACCAATATATTTATTTCAACGTAAAAAGATCATTATACGTTTTAGATTAACTTACATTTTGTTTTATGCTAGTCACATTAGTATTAAAAAATTATATGTGTAAAAGAAGAGTATATCATACGTAATAAAGATATAAGATTGATGATCATTGTAACGAGCAAAGAATGGGCCACAAGCCACGAAGATACGTATACTTTAATGATTAAAGCATAATTAAAGCATAAAGCATGATTAAAGTTTAATCAATGAGAAGATATGAAGGAGAGAATAAGTAACGTAAATTCTCAAAATAAGAATGTTAATGCTACCATAAAATCCACTGGATTAAGACTTGAAGATATTGCAAGACTCGAAGATGTTGAGACTCATAGATCCAAGAAGCTGGAGGATGATAAAGTTTAAGTATGCAAAAATAAAAATTCAAGCGTGCAGAAAATTGAGAATGTGAAAATTCAAGGATCTAAGAAATACAAGTCATAAAGATTTCAAAATTCGAAAAGTCGAGCGTATAAGAATTTAAATAGATAATTTAAAAGGTCGAGGGTTGCACCCTGATAAGGTGCTCATCCTTGTTCAAGGATGCAGAGAATTTGCGAACTCTGCAGTGCCTTGGCAACAACGAAGACTCGGTTCGTTAAATTTTAAAGTAAGGTTCTCGAGCTTTTTGAATTTCTAAATTTCATTACATGTTAGAATTTTACAAGTATGCCATGTCATATATACATATATATACAGGAAAAATTTTAACAAATTTTGAATTTTATAAATATGACATATATACACATATAGGGAAAACTATCAAACCTAACAGGACAGATAATTCGAAACCCATAGAAGATAATAAACGTTTCAGACAAAAGTTGTACGGTTTGATGCAATTAATATAATACCTTAATATTTATGCGTCGAATAGTAAGATGAATCAATTGATGTAAAGAAAACACATAGTTGCTTATTTAAAAAATTATGTATTTTGCAATACGCAACTACATATCTTTTCTTTGGCAACTATATATTTTTTTTACACCAAATAATTCATAAAAGTATTCAAATATATAAGAAAATTAGTAGTTTACGAGATTTAATATATTTTACGTTAATTTGTGCTAGAATAAAATATAAAATAACTCGAAAATTATTGTTTTTTTTCGCTATCTCTGCCTCGATACTAATACAGATGAATTATATTATGTAAAAAAAAATCATATAATTTAATTTTAAAGAACGACAATAACCTTCATATGACCTTGAAAAATTGGTCTTTTTTAGAAAATTAATTTTATCCCTGCGTCCTATCAAGCCATAAAACTTTTGTCTGCAACATTTGTCTGTATCTTCTATATTTTTCAAAATATTTATTTTATTACATTGAAAATTTTTATCCTGTATGTAATAAATTCATACGTTTCAGTTTTATCGAGTATTAAATTTCTTAAATCCTAAATCTTCAATTCCCTTTTGCCGTTAGATATTTTTATTTTTAAGATAAATTATAAATTTCTCGACTCCTTGAATCCTAAGGTTGGCAAATTCCGGATTTCCTTTACTCTAAGTTTATCTAATTTCCAGAAATTAGATTAGGTTATTTGAATCCTAGATTCCCTAGAATCCTTAAATTCTGAGATCTCCTGACCCGCAAACCCGACATTATGGGTTCTTTGACGCTGAAAATGAAATCACAGTCTTCCATTTGAGAAATCTATAATTCAATGAATCAAAGATCAAAATGACTTGAGATCCAAGAAACTTGAAATCCTAGACATCAAAAGTTTAAAAAATTATAATTAATTTAATCGACGAAATAAAAATAATCTAAAACTTATGAAATTTTTCAATTCTTGTAAATTCAAGAATTTAAATATATACTAAAAGCTATTCAGCTAAATATCCTAAAATGATAATAAACTCTCTTTAGAATTATAGGCAAATATATTGCTTGATAGCACCTAGCTATCCAGACATGATTACTCGGTGAATAATTCGCGCTCTAATTATGAACGAAACCATTATTCCTCCACATTAGAAATTATTTCAATGAAATTATTCCAGTTCACTAAACAGACATGATTACTCGATAAGTTAGATAAATTATTTGCTGGATAAGAGATCCCTTTTATATAAAGCAAACTATATTACAGTTATTCACATAAAACTACAATTAAGAAGCTTTAGATCTTCATCAGATCTTTAAACGTCTTAAGTCCACTACTCCTTCCTTAAATCTTACCTCCTTAGGACTATTAAGCAGACAGGGTGGCAAGCAAGGTGCGCAAGCAGGTGCAATACCTCCGTAACGATCAGCGCTTTACACCCATTCATTCACGCAGCCATTCGTGTAGAGGACCTTAGCGTCCACTTAGTCTGATAAAAAATTTTGAGTTATTTTACGTTAAATTATTCGCGAAACTTAGATCACTATCTTATTCGAAATTGATCGAAATAAACGCTTTTCTGCAGATAGAATAGTTTGATAAAGAATTCGGGCCGGTTGGATTTGCATTTCTTTTGGCAGATTACCATCCCTCCGCACCCTCTAAAATATCGATTCGATTACACTCGGTCCGATTAAGCTCCAGCCATCAATACGCTCAGCTACCAATCTGGACAAGCAAAGTGGGCAGGCAAGATAAATTTAAGGCAGGCAGGTAAGGCAGGCAGACATTACCTCGCTTGGATGTGGTATCGGCTAAGCTGCTAATAAATCCACGTACGGCAATCACGAGAACAAAGAGTCCACAGTGTAGCCAGAACATGTTTACGTCTTAACAACATTGTTTAATTCCATATTACATGACGCTCATGAAACACTGCGACGATGGCGGCTACTGCGATCCCGACGGGCTTTACAGGATTATTCATTACTACGCGCATAATCACTGACGTCTACCACCTCCTTGATCATTAGACGCGGCACGCGGAGTCGAGCGGAACGGAGCGTAGCGGAGCGGATCGGAGCGGATCACGAGTTGATTCTCATCGACGATAATACGTTATCGAACGTATACCAATCTTTGAGATGTACGAATAGCGCGCTCGTAGCGGGTAGCTGTATGTGCAGCGACGAAAAAAAACGACAGAAAAACAGCAAGACACGTCGCGCGAGCGGAATGCAGATGATCGAAATGGAGCGGATCTTTCTCCTTCCTTCTCGTTCTGTCTTTTCCTCTCTTTGATCGTTTATCTTCCCTTTAGTATCAGTCAGTTAGTCAGTCAGTCAGTCTCTCTCTTTCTCTCTCTCTCTCTTTTTCTCTCTTTCTCTTTCTCCCTGTCTTTCTCTCTCCCTCTTTCTCTCTTTCTCTCTCTCGTTCTCTCTCTCTCTCTCTCTCTCTCTCTTTCTCTCTCTCTGCTTGTTCTCTATCTCTCTTTAAATCATCTCTCGGCGGCTTTCTTTGGAGTTTTCGTGCACCGTCGACCGACGACGAGGAGCTGAGATCGACCACGAAGGGAGAGCACACTACTTTCCGACGACTTCTTCTCAAACCCGGAGCGGATTGCGGCCCTACTACTCTCGCGCGCGCGCGGCCAGAAGAGAGGAAACTGCCCGGACCGAATCACGCCTCGGCTGCCATCTTCTACCTACACCGGGAGTCTGGAGTATGAAAATATTCTCCGCTCCCTCTCTCTTCTGGTCCTCCTCCTCGCTACCGCTCCCGCCAGCCCTCGTTCTTCTCCTCATCACTCCCTCTACCTGCTCGCTACCAACCCTACACGGTTCGCCGCGGCTCGTACGCTCGCTCGCTCGTTCACTCGCTCTAACACCCTCATTGTACAAGCAGCCTCTCTTTCTTGCGCACCCCCGCGCAGCGCATCACCAGCAGCTTGGACCACCACCTTCTCTTATCGATTCCTGCGCCATTCCGCCTCCCGTCATTCCTGTCAAATCAATAACGCGCGCCGGTCGCGCCGGCGGCTTTCTCGCTGCTGCCGCGGGGGTAGAAGCGGCATCGAGAGAGATGTGAAAACCCCCTCTAAAGCGCAGGACACGAGAGAGGATGAACCTGGACCAGGTGGCGGGAGCTGCCATGGAGTATCAATCGCTTGAAGATGGTGATCCTGTCGTTTAGTTGGATCCTGTAAAAGAAAAATAGCGCAAAGTGCCTACGCGATTATGAAGAAAATTGCAAATGAATGGTAATGAATTAGGAATAAAGAAATGAGAAGAGAGAGGAAAGAGCAAGAATAGAGAGAGAGAGAGAGAGAGAGAGAAGGTGTAGGAAAAGGAGAGAGAAAATGGGATGAATAAGAAAGCTGAAGTAGAAGTATTTAGAATCAAATATCGGAGAGACATCGAGATACAATATTAAGGGCCGGTTGTTCCACCTTCATATAAACTAATGTAGTAATATATCTAGTGGGTAAACAAAAGAGTAAAAGAATAAGAGCATAAGAAATCGGGTAAGAGAGTAAAACAATGAGCTAAAGTTTACTGAAAGGTGAAATAATCCATCCTAAAAGAAACAAAGAACGAAAAAGATTGCGAATTTTAAATTTTATTTAAAATTTGATTTTTTTAGATTTTTCGATTCTGGATATATGTGTAAAAAGAAGAAGAAGAATAATGTATGTGTGTGTGTGTGTGTGTGTGGGGGGGGGGGGAAGAAAATAGAGAACATAGTAGAAATTTATTGTACATTTTCGAATTTTTTGGAAATTTTTTAAAACGTTTAGATAATTAAAATTCTACTTAGCTCAGAATTAAACGAAGTAAAAGAATATTAAAGATATATACTTAAATGTATTAAGATAAGGATAAATTAATAGCCGTGAAATCAATTATCATAGAAGTTTCATTCTCGGTTTTACTTACAGCAGATACTATGAAGGAAATATATATCCAAACTACTAATTAGTAGTACATCATTAGCGTCAATCAAACAAGTAAATTGGAAATATAAGGGAATAAGAAGGGAAACTAAATTAGCTAAACGATAGTCAGCATGGAGCACGAAATATTGGAGATGGTAGATCAGATGAAAATTGTGAAGTGAAGAGTAGAGGAATTATTGCCAGTAGTAGTGTAAACATTTGAGATTGGTCTGACTAATTGTAAGAAAAAATCTGCGGATGTTGCAACTACTGCAGTAGTTGGAATGAAAAGAATTAGGACCTGTAAATTAAGAGGTTTCAAAAATTCTTGGAATGTGAGACGCTAGATAGGCGAGTGCTAAATAATTCAGAATCTCGAGAACCTCGAATTTAAAGAATTCGGATACTGAAGTAGTTACTTTGCAACAAATATGAGAGTTAGACTTATCAGGATACGAGGAATACAAAAGTATCAGAGTCTATTCCGGCAACTAGATTAATTCATGAATTACAATATCCAAGATTCAAAAAAGATCTAAAATCGGAAAAGTCCATATCCGATGATATTATTATTCAAGAAAGTTAATATTTATATGCTGAATTTAGAAAATCAATGAAATTTTAATTTATTTTGGATTCACTTGAGACTAAAAAACGATTTTGATTATTTTAATTGTAATAATTAAAGTTTGATACTTACCATTATTTATTATTCCTCTACAAAAAAGCGCGGACTTCTTTCTTCCTGCAGAATTCAGTGTGTAACTATTGTTGTTTGTACGACTCATACTTCTAACAGATTTATTATCATCAGTAACTTCTTACCTGCTGATCAATCTTACAGCCAATTGTCGTCATGAAGTTTAATTTCTAAATTTAAACACACAAAAGCTTACATAGCTTGCAAAAGCAAGTGCTCTGCCATTTATATCTAACATAGCTGTTTTATATCAGTGAATTTATTTGAGAATCAAGTGTCGCAATGACTGCCTCTCAAGATGATCATAATTATATCCATAAATGTTAATAATAACAAATTTCTCAAAACATTTTAACACATCAATTATTCAAAATTGATAAAATATAAAATCGGAAGACATTGTAAAAAATATATATAATAAGAAAAAAGTAAAACTAAAGAATTTATTTAAAAATTTATTTTCAAATTAAAGAAAAATCGTAATATAAAATTAACTCTTTATAATAAAGTTTAAAAAAAATTGTTAGTTTTCAAGATGTAAAATATCGAATTATTATCAAGTGTAAATTATTAATAGAATTTAAAAAAAGAAAAAAAAAAGTCTTTAAAATTTATTTGTATTATTGTTTAGGATAATAAAATAACGATGATATGTATCAATGATACTGTTTACAATAATGGATTTTGATGTACATAAAAGATAAAGAGGGCTAACAATACAAGACACATGAAAGATTCATCCATGTTGGTCTAAATTTGGGTCGCCGTGTAGGCTGCGCAGCAACCAATTCGGCTTGCGTTTATTTATTTATATCAGACAGCGCGCGCGTGAGTGGAATAATGCTACATTCTGCACATTTGGCATAGACACTACATGTGCATTTTTCATTAATTATTAGAAAATATAAAAGCTAAAATATACAAAAATACGGAGCTACATAAATAAATGCTAAGAAATCTTTTTTTTTTTATTTAAAACAGTTATTTAAGATATATTAAATGGTCATAATTTAAAAAAATTATTTGTTTCTTTATATTTTGTTGATAAATATATTTTGATTGCAATACAAATTGTTTTTAATGAAAACTAAATATTAAAAGCAATTGGGTAATTCTTTTAAGCAAATAGGGATGGCTTAATAATTAAAGAAATAATATATAAATTATATATATATATATAATTTGTAACAAGAATAACAAGCATTTACGAACATCGAACACAAAATAAATAACTTTTAATAATTATTTTTTAATAATGAAAGTAAACAGTCTCAAACGGCCTAGTCTTTCTCTCTTTATTTTTTCCACTTATTTGTTTATTTGTTTATTTATTTATTTACGTATAGTAGGTACATTTCAATTAATCTGTAGTCGAGAGAAACAGACTTGCTTTTGCAGTGGAACTTATTCGCCGTGCGCAGAGTTCGCCGCCGTGTTTTCTATGGCGAGAAAAAATAATAGAGAAAAACGCCGTTCTTCGCACTGACCGAAAACATGATATACAGTATGAAATTTGACTAATCTAGGAGAAAAAAGATAAATGTTTTATTTGATTACGTCTAAATAATGTTTATAGCTTGCATTTTTTTGTTAGCTCTACGAAAGAATTCTACGGCTCAGAATTCAAAGATGAAAGATAAAAAAAATTATCTTTCCAAAATAATTTCATAAAATATAGATATTAGTTAAAAAATAAAATTATAGTTTAATGTTCTTATTAAAAAGTTTTTATCTTTTTTAAATTTACAGAAACAGGTAAATTTACATAAATTTCTCTATTAATTTAAAATAGTAAAATTATATCTTTCTCACATTATACCTAAAAGATAAGTTTTTTTTTTTCATTTTTATTCAAGATCTTTTTACACAAATTGTTTTCTTCAGATATAAGTTCCAAATTAATGCATTTAAATTTAGCTTTTAAAACAAAGGTGCAGAATGTAATAACAAATAACGTATCCTCTTTGATTGGACAAAAATTTCATATTGTGCAACGACGACAAGCATGCGCGCCGGCCATTGAGACAAACAATTGTAATTTCACGTCATTGTAAAGTGGCAGTCGTGTAAAAACATTCGTCTAATATTAAGTAACTTTATAAGCTCGACGTCAGCGTGAACATTCGCCTCTTCGACAATCGAGCAATCTCTCTGGGCATTATCCTGCGACGCTTGTTTACTGATCCTTTTAGTAAATGCATTCAGTTGCAGCAGTGGTGCGATGGAAGGATTAACCCTTTCTGTGTATGTATCTAAAGACATAGCCTGTCGAATCTCATAAAATTAAGATTCATGAAATTTCGCTTTTATCTTCTTAATCTTAACTTATCTATTTTTAAATAAAAAATAAGATTACACACGTATTAGGGTATTAATGGTGTGGAATCTGATCACAGTGCATCTAAGAACGAACGCTATATGTGCCCAGAAAGGATTAACAAAGAATGCTTATTATGATGCTCTCATCATAATTTTGCATCGCTCTTTTGTTGGTGAATTTTGTTTATCGACAATAATCTGAATAATTTTTAGTAAAAAAAATGAAGTAAAATTTTGAGGAAGAGATTCGGGATTTGAGGTATTACATATATAATATATATGAAAAGATCAAAGAAAAAACATTCAGGCAACTGTGGATTTAGAAAACTGTTTAATCCAATTATACCAGAACTCAAATAAGCAAGAAAGAATAAAAAATTGAGCTGTCGTTTTTATTATAATATTCTTAAATTCGTTTAGACACCATTTTGCAGGAAAATTCACGAACAAAGTGGTGCAAAAACTCATTTGCCTCAGAAAAGCAGCAAAAGACAAAAATTGTTTATTTTCTTCTTCTAAGAGTTCTGAGAATTTTTTCAAAATTTTTTCAAAATTTTTTAATTTTCTCATGTTGGTAAAAATAGTTGCCAATTAGAAAATGTAGTACTAAAAAGATAAAAAATTCTGAAAAAATTCTTAGACGTCTATAAGAAGAAAATAAATAATTTTTGCCTCTTGCTGTTTTTCTGTAAAGTTGATATGATTCGTACTTAAACAAAGGTTGATAATATTCTATACAAGTAATAACCCAAGCAGCAAAACAGGGCATCCTGACCAATCCAAAGCAAAATTGCCCTAATTAAGACAATAATGACTAAATTTCGACCTAAAATATGTCATAAAAGTAATATTATATTTGAGGTTTTCTTCGCAGGTAAAAAATTACCTAATTTCAACATATTAATGTTTTCAAAGTCCATTTGCGTTTAAAGTGTTCTTGATAGGTAAAAAATTACTTAATTTTGATCTAGTAAATTCTCTCAGAATCTGGTAATGATTAATAAGTTTCTGAGGTTATAAATTACCTAATATCGAACTGTATTTATGCCTTCAAAGTCGAATAGACTTTCAAGTTGTCAAAATAAGGTAATTATTGACTTAAAGACATTCGTTGATATTTCAATGATGTCACTGCTAACTTCGAAGTCGAGATTACCAAGGAAAGTTACCTATTAGGTAAATTTAGTCAACACTTGATCCAAATGACCAACAAAATTGACTTCAAAGTAAACTGAACCAGTCTTGCCCTAAAAGTCCATATAACCCTGTATGTCAATTTTGAGTCTTCTACTTCACATGCTTGTTTACAAGCATCCGACAATTCGTTGCTAGGCAATGCGCGGCAAGAAGAAGAACAGTGGGTGTCGCCAACGAAATCGAGCCGAAATGTGCAACTAAATCCCAGCTCTGATATAACAAAATCGAATACAGTTTGATCAATATATCGGATGGCGTCGATTTCAACTTTGAAATCAATCTAACCAAAATAACGATTTTGAACTTAGAAGTTGGATATTGGTCAAAATTACCTATTAGTCACAAAAATGTCTTGAAAATCTATTAACTGAAAAGTCGAAATGTCCTAAAAAGGTAAATTTACCCACAAAGTAAAAATATTTGGGCATTTAGTCTTCCTAATAGAGAAATTCAACTTATAGGTCGAAAATATAAGTATATTTGACTATTAGGTCTAAAAATGTTAAATACGCTATAATGTTATCGTCGCCATAGAAGAATAATTATAACCTACATTATTCTATATTCTTAAAATCATTTATTTCACATTTTCTATTTCTTCTATCTTAGAAAGTAAGCAATATTTTTAATCATTTCCAACCTACAAATCAGGGAACAACTCTATTAATTTGCTAAATGTAAAATATTAAATTAACAAATAATTAATAATAAGTAATAATATTTCAAAAGTTTCTCTTTTTATGGCTTAAGTAATAATATTTCAAAATTTTCTCTTTTTATGGCGCGTTTATTTTAATAATTTAAAATAAAAATCTATACAGAAAATTTTCATTCGCATTTGTATTTACGTCATATGCCACGCGAAAATCATCTTAGAAACTGCGAACTAATGACGGTACTGCTTATACAAATATCACATTTGATGACTGTTTTCCTTCATCTTTACGTATAGAATCATGGAATATATTATGCAGCGTTGCCACTCGCATGTGTTCTCAAAAGAAAAGAAACAAGATCATCCGCGTTAAAAGGAAGACCGCAAGACGTGGTTGTAATTAAGTTTAATTTAGGACACAATTAGTATGAAATTACCAAAATATTACCAATACTCGATCTCCTACTAGTCCATTTGACCAAATCGAACTATGACCTATTGGGCAAAATGCCTTCCATTACCTAATTAATACTATTAAATTACCGTCTTTTCATTCCCCACTTACGTCAGATCGACGTAGATTTGACGTTCATTAGGTCAGGTCTAACAGACTTTCGGACCTATCTGGAGGTCAATTGAACGTATTTTCGACTAATTTTGCTGCTTGGGCAATATTCTCGGCAATTTTTAATAATTAATATCTCATTAACCATTGTAAAAATTGCAAGATGGTAGAAGACTTTTCGATTCAGTTTAATCCACTCTATCTACACAAAAGTGCTTGGCAAAAACTTGCGGGATACCCTGTACATATATGCATGTATTGTTTGTGACTTATACACTTGGCAATTACAGATCTCAATGGATAATCGTATAATTATACGATCTTTATTATTTACATTCTTGCTGCACTCTCGTCAAACACGCATACGCACACTCCCACGCACGCGCGTATATATGAATTGTATATATATATGTATATACATAGACACATATGGTCTACGTTTATTTCTTCTTTCTGCCATTCTAATCCATAAGGATACGTTATGCATTCATGTATATATACACATATTATACTCCGTAACGCGATAAACCGTTAAAAAAGTCGTCATCGCCAGTATTAATTCTCTCATTTTCTTTCATCGTTAATACTTAAAAAACCTTAATTTGCACTACTTGTTTTATGTTTCATTTTCGACAGTGTATTGTAGAATTGCATATTAGTTTTTATATTATATAATTCATATATATATGTATATATATATATTATATATATATATGTATATGTATATGCGTGATGTGCAAAGAAAGCGTTCGCATCGTATTTCACGGTAAAAAGATAATCTTATTTAAGGCCAATAAATTTTGTAATTGTATTGTAACAATGTACTTACAATATAATGTTAAGCTGTGCAAATATACTATATTACGCTATATTTGATTCGACAAAATTTATAATTATTACAATTTTTTAGAAAGAGTTTTAGAAAGTTTAAATTCGAAGAACTAAATATTAAAAATAACTTAAATTTTGTGTGTAATTTAATTAGTATTCAAGCATTCTAAAAATAAATTATTTAATATTTAAAATATTTGGTAGTTAATAAGAATTTTTAGGATCCAAGAAATCTAGAATCCTTGATATTTTATAATTATTGAAAAGTTTATTATATTAAATATTATAAATGTCTACTTATGTCACAAATAATTCACTTCACATAATATAAGTACATATTATAATACAATAGATACATAATAAAAGAATTTTTAAACATAATGTAATATGAAAAGTATGATGCAATGCTTGTAATAAAAAACCATGATAATGCGTATGAATGAATGCTTTCTTGACACATTGTATACGTGTATATAGGGCAACATGCCTCTCGCGAGGGAAGACTTCCTAAGTACCTCATCCTGAATAAATCTCGCAGGAATTTCCGTCTTTTGATTAACTCCTCTACTTCATTGTTTCGAATCTTACCTTCGTAAGTTAATGCAATTAATTAATAACTTCATTCATTTATTAATATGAGCTAATCGCTATGCTGCAAGAGTTGCTAAATGTACTTCGCGATTAGTATGAATATTTATACAAAGTGCTCCGAAAGTGTTTCGCGCGACGATGAAAATTAATTTCTCCTATAAAACATGTATAATATATGTATTTGTAAAAGAAAAAATTTGCTTTTGATTTCAGGATTACACAAATGATGGAATCCAGAAAAATCTATGTAAATATTATTGTTCAAAATATTTTTAAAAATTTATGAATTTGAAAGGATAGGAATGAAAAAATTTGGAAAATAGAGAATATAAACGTTTGCAAATTCAAAAGTATACTTATTCTTAATAAAAAAACTTATTCTTAATAAGTCTTAACAAGGATTAAGAGATTAATAGTTAAATATTGAGATTTATATACTGAGAAAGATTGTCGTCGCGAAGATAAAATATGTACTAGCATCGATTTGAAAATCTCGATTTTCTTCTTTGGCACATGCTTTGGAACACCTGTATAAAATTTCTCTTCTGCTATGTGACTATATCTTCCTTCTTTTAAGAATAGTTAAAGATTATTGTAAAGTGGTCATGCAGATACATAGAGGTAATCATAATGCGAGGTTGCTTACGATAGATCTCTCCCTTATAGTAATCGTCAGTTGCTCACTACAGATCAGTAGGTCGTGAAAAATCGCGTTATTATGATAGAATAATTACAATTACAATCTTGTGCATATTAATGTGAACAAAAAGTAATTTTCAGATGTACATATAATTATTACATAAAAAGGAGATTTACAGTATTTACAATACTGTGAATCCTTTTTATATAATAAATATACATAGTATAAATTTAAAAATTATTGTTAACACGCACACGCACGCATGTACGCACATTAATTTGCACAAGACTGTATATCAATATATATCAATCTACATATAACAAATTATACAAATAGGAATACTATAGCAAACATCTCTTACAAAATAAAGCCTTCTGCAACATCAATAACATTTCATAATGGTCGGAAATATTTGTAAGAGTTATAGATAATATAAATTGCTTAATAATAAATACTTAATAGTGTAAATAATAGACAGTATAAAAATATTATTAAGAGTAGCATATATGAATATATTCGAAGGTCTGAAGAAATTAAAAATAACCCTATTTTTAATGATTGAAACGATCAGTACAGTCGTTAAGGAGATCCTAGGGCTGTCTGTATTATCGAAATCGTAATTTTTGTATAACAATTACGTTTTTCCACTTTTACAAATTCGAAAATCCTTTTCTAGGATTAAATTATATGCATTAATACGAATCAATTTCAAAAAATTTCGAAATTGAAATCTTGAGAAAAATTTTTTTTCATTTTCGGTATAAACTCCACCTTAAGCCCATTTTACATTAGACGCAAGCCGATCGTAAGTTTGTCGCGACAGCCAATCTGAAGCTTGCATTTTGAAATCAACGCTTTAAATTGGCTGTCGCGATAAACTTACGATTGGCTTGCGTCTAATGTAGAATGAGTTTTACAGACACGTGTTAATGCGTATAGTTTAATCCTGGAAAAGAATTTTCGAATCTGTAAAAGAGGAAACAATTGTTATACCAAAATTACGATTTAATCGGTAATATAGATAAATTTATCCTTAAAAGTTACAGAATAGGGGTCTCAAATTGCTGAAATGCAGAAAGCATTTCAGGATCCGCACGCAAATTCATGCCTTTTATTTTAAAAAAATATAAAAAAAATCTGTGATAATTACAAATAAATAACTAATGATCTCAGTGATTACTGAATATGATATATACAAAATACTTAATAAGTATGTCAGTTAATTTCTGTTTGAATAATTCCAGGCATTACATTTATAAGAAGGGATCATAGGAGGTTACGTACAAATAAATGACAAAGGCCATATTTTAATGTTCTTAAGGTGCGCGTGTGTATATACGTATAGTATCTGCATGTACCAGAAACAACAGTTCCAACTTACAACAATTCTTTTATTCCTTTTACCATTATTATTTTATTGTAAATATTAATATTCATATTATTTGCTGCTGTTTCATCATTACTATTATTTATTATTATTTGAAGTGACTATGAGACAGAAACCTGTAAAGGGTTCTTTTTACCATGAAATAGTTCTCGATAGCAGAAACTTTCAATTGCAAAAGCATACGTTTCTTTACAATGAAAAAGATGTACGAGCATTCCAATAATTCTAAATTGTTCTATTCTGTTTGTATTTCCCTCTCCTTCCCTTTCGTTCTTCCCCCTTTTTATATTCTTTTCTTATTCTAATTATCTTAAATCCATACAACCCTTGAAAACCAAAGTATCGAGATATGGTGACTCGAGAAGTTAACGATACGATGTGTCTATAGAAATAACAGGTCGAATGATCTAGGAAAGTCAGATCCATGGAATCTAAGATCTTACAGTAATTTAAGATCCGTAAAATCTTAAATTGAAAATGATCTATATTCGAAATGATTTTCCACGCGGAACTTTAAATCCAAGGAAACTCAGATTCCTAGATTCCGATAATTTTGCGATCCAAGCGCACCACGCTCGAAGGTAAGATGATCGCGAACGAAGTATGAGATGAGATAAGACACATGGAAAATCTGAACGCCAACGGAATGACAAGCTTAGCTACTCCCTCTGTATGTGGATATTTACTTTTTTGTTCTTGGTTTTTTTAGTTATTCTCAACATTCGTTCGAGTATTCTTTAAGTCGGCCATAACCGTGACGACTTATAAGTATAACGTGGTTTTCCCACGACAATTCGCTGTATTATATATAATATATGTATATATCTATATATATATATATATATATGTATATATTTATATACGCTATCGAATAACTTCCATACATCGTGTGCCTCTCTCTTTCTCTCTTTTTCTCACTCACACACACACACACGCACGCACGCACGCACGCACGCACGCACGCACGCATTTACACATACACACACATGCACACACACACAGACAGTTTTTTGAGTATACTTACAATAGAAATATATTAAAATTGCAAAGTTTCATATAGAGCGTATTTTCAACATGAATCGATATATCACTTATAATCATGTGATACATTCGCTAACGTAAATTCCGAATGATTCAGACTATGTTTATACTGTTACACGCTCATATATGTATAAGCATATGTATTTTTTAAGTATCGTTCAAAACTTCCAACTTCCATCTCTCTCATAAAAAAATTCGATATTTATATAAATACTTCTTAAACAAAGTATAAACAAATTTTTATAGTAAAAGTACAAGAAAATAAAGAATTCCTTGTCACACATTTTTTGTCATACATTTAAACGAAAGGAAATAAAATACAATACAAAATTTTCCGTTGCAATTTAATATTTGCAATGTTTACGATTTCTCTAAAATAATAATTAATCACGTACAAGAAGAAATTATGTATATAATCACGCACTGATTTCATTCTAAAGGTGAAGTAGAAAACTTTGAGCGATGCTGCCTGTATGCTCCATTTTAAATAACTTTCATTCGCAGATCCAGTCCGAGAATCGTAGTTGTGATGAGCTAAAATAAGTAAAGTGAGTACTAGATTCCTAAAGAAGTATTAATAACCGACATAAAAAATAGATTAAGAAAGAATTGATAATAATTCGGTAGAAAGGATTATCAATAATAATTCAACAATTAAGTAAATTAAAAATATTTTAAATATTCTAAAATTTCTTTAATTTAGAAAATTCAAGGAACTAAGGATTGAAAAATTGAATTTTTAAAAAACCAAACTCGCAATATCGATTAAGCCACATTATTAAAAAAAATTAGTTATCTAGATTACATAAAAAATTAGATCCAAAGAATCTAGTACTTAAGTGATCGAAGATCGGAGAATCCGAAGATCCAAAGATCTTAGGCTATGAGAACATGTTTCACAAATCTACAAAAAGAATTTACGTCGGCGAGAAACAAACAACTTCATTCTTCACTCTCATTGTTATCGCGTCGCTTTGTTGTTGGTTTTGACGTCGATCTTCGCGCGGTTTGTGTTCGTACGCGATGTTCGATGAATTGAAGGCAGCCACGCGATACATTTATTAATATTTAATATTGATAATGAGCATTCTATGGCGATCTATATGAATTAATACAAGTACTCGCCATATGTGTTATCCATCCGTTGTTCGATTATTATCGATCGTTTCTGACGTCGACGATCGATCTCACATCTTCGCAAAATTTTCTTCCTCGATTGCGGCTATATTAAAAATATTAATTAATCCTTTATTGCAAAACACTTGTATATTGTTTATAGAACGGTACGACAAATTATTTATATTTGCTACACTGCTAATTATTTTAAAATTATTTGAATTATAATTTTTAAAATTTTTAATATCTGTTAACAAATTTTAAAATATCTCCAATATCCACCTAAGAAAATTAATACTGAGAAAAGTTATAATCTGAAAATCTACAATAAGAGTTTAAAAAATTCAACAGTTGAAATTCAAAAAGTCATTTTAGGATTTTATCCGTCGATCTATAAATTATCCTAAAATATTTGAAATTGATACAAATTAAAAATCATTTTTAATCAAGATCAGTAAAACTTATGTAAACTGCACTCAATACCTGCAATAAAGGATTAGCCATTTACCCCTCGCAAACAAAAAAAAAAAGAGAATTATCTCATCGAGTTTAGCCGAGACTTGTGTCGAAAAGAATTGTTACGCATTGTATATATTTATGCTCTCTTTAGTTCATTCTCTTTCCTCTCCCTCTTCCTCTATCTATCACTCACATTTCCATCCTCTTATTTTTTTCTTCTTTAACGGCAGTGTTGTGGACGGTTACGGAATCGACGTCCGTAATCCCAAAAATGTTTCCTACAAGTATACATACTAATTTTAATAAATACGTATTTCAACAAACGTCTTTATATAGAACTAGATTTTTAATAAAATTGTATATTATATCATATTTCATATCATGATTTCATTACGTTGTGACCCTCTTTTTCCCCTAGTTTGTTTTCTTCTTTTTTTTCTTATTAAGAAACACATTCGGAAGAAATGGTGATCTATCCTTGTCGATCTACCTTCTGTTGTTTTTCAAATTCAAATTAAATTCTTCCTCGTGACGCAGATGTAATTCGCCTACGTCGCTCAATTTTCGCTTTTCGTGGATCTCGTCTTTGATCCGAGGATTTCATGAATTTCGAAATAGTTGTCGACCTTTGATTGCTTGTAAGATCAATACACAAAGTCATTATAACAATTAAAGATTTGGCACAATATTTCGTAAAACTTGACAACGTTTATTCATATTTCCTAAATTCGAAGATTAATATTCACAAAAGGGTATAAATATGAAAACAAAAGTGAAAGTTTTTTAATTATAATCTACAATCTATTTAGTTTTCTAATAAATATTAAATTAAAATATTCTTTTCTTTTTGTTATCTCGTCAAGATTCCTCTCTATGATGTCCTCTACGACGTATATTTTTATTCCAATTCCTCCAAGGGCAATTCTAAAAGTAATACAACCCTAAAGAGAATGGGAAGTGTCAGGATTGAAGAAAAAAAAATTCATAACGAATTTTATGCTCTAAAATTTTAGTACAAATAAGTAGAAAATCGTTAAATACTGGTCAGATCTTGGTGCTTAATAATAATTCTAAATATGTAAACTTTAAATACATTTTCCAGTTTTATAAACAGATTACTGATCAGACTTGAAACGCAATCATAAACTGAAGCTAGAATATTACAATTTAAATTGACCATCAATTTAATAAATAATGCTAATAAGTATCTCAAAATTTGCAAAAGATTTATTGTGAAAAATATTATTTAAATTTCAAATTTAAATTTCAGGAGTTAAGGAACTCAGAATTTATGGTTTTCAATTTATTCAAGGTTTAAAGCATCTAGAATTATAATTTAGAGTCTAAGATATTTTACGATATTTAGAGAATTCTAAGATACAATAATTTAAAAAATCCAAGATCCAAGATTACGAATAAATTACAATCCAAGAAGATTAAGATATAAAATAATTAAAAAAGCGTGGAAATCTACAAAAAAGGATGTTAAGTTAGGGCTGTTGTTTTGACTAAAATGAAAAAGATTCGAGTACAAATTATGTATCATATTAAAGGACTATTTAAGCAGAGTCGAATGGTGTATCGGTTATCTTGGGGAAACATCGGGTACATGAGAAAAATCGTGATAAAAAGTCAATAAAGCTAATATTATCACATTTATTAGGAATGTGATTTAGTTTTGAGGATTTTGCAAGAGCTAGCACTAATGTCAGTATTGTCGAAGACATTCCAATCATAGCTATTATTTCTTAACGCTTTAATACTACTCCATAATATTTAGTCGTTTACCAACAATAGACGCAGTAAACAGTGTTTATACAACTTTAAAAATGGAGCTTTTTAAAGAACATTTTCGACATGCGTTGCTTTTGTTTTTTAATCAGAAGAAAACGGCGGCTTAAAGCTGTTCTACAATGTGCTTTTTGTCTCCTGTTTCTTGATCAAAAAGACAAGAGACAAATAGAGACAAACAGCATAAAACAGGAAACAAAAAGCACATTGTAGAATTAGCCTAAAGGTCATAGAATTCTGATAGAAATTTATGGTGATGTTGCTCCATCAAGACATGTATTGGCTCTGTCGATTAAAATGTGATGATTTCAATATTAATGGCAAAAGCTGAAAAATGCAGATTTGCAAGCATTACTGGATGAAAATCCAGCACAATCCACTTCAGAACTTGCCGGAGAATTAAATGTTGATCGTACAAGTTATTAAACGTTTACGTGATATGTTGTTTAAATAAATTAGTTTTTGAGAAAAAAAACCCTCAAAATTAAATCACACTCCTAATATTAATAAAAAATTATTAATTGAAGCATCAAAATATCCTGGAAATTAAGCAACAAATGTTATTGTTACTTAAACACATATAATTTAGAGAATTTTCGAGCAATTAACGAACGATAAAGAGTCCAATACAAAATAATTGTTTGGTTTCGAATTCTAGTTTTGAATAACAAACATGCTTATCAAGTTATCATGTTTAAATAATAACAATACAATTTTTGTTGCTTAATTCGCGAAATATATTGATATCTTATTTAAGAATTTTTATTGTCTTTGATACGGTTTCTGCCCGATATTTCCTTAAGATAAACGATATACTCGACTCTACTTAAGTAGCATTAATATGACATATAATTTGCACATCTCGGAACTTTTTCATTTTAGCCGAGAAACAGTCCTAACCATCGACATCTAGAATGGACCGCTGATGGTGTTAGAAACAACAGTAAACAGAGAAAGAATGATCTTATTATTCCTGCCTCTCACTCTAATCGTCTTTCTACCCCCACCATTGCCATCAGCGGTCCATTCTAGATGGTCCTAACTTAACATCCTCCTTTGAAATTTTCTTCCGAGAATTTTAGAGTCAAATATTTTTTTAAGAAACATCCTGAATCGAAAATAAAAAAGGTATTCTGGATATATCTAGAATTGGAAAATTTTTAGAGACTCCTTGAAACTTGTAAGATTAATATTATAAATTCTAAACGTATACAGAAACTTACAGAGAATCTTAAGATCTTAAAGGACTGTAATATCGGAAATCTCCTAAAAAATTCTAGGAAATCCTAAGGGAGGAATTCCTGAAGCTTAAAAAATTCTAAGAGTATCCTGAGAAGTTTTAGAAGACTTAATCTAAAAAAGCCTAAGTTCATCAAACCTTAAGCAATTAATTCTGTAGAACTTTCATATATTTGGCACAAAACCGATCTTTCAATATTAGAAAATTTCTCTAGAAGCTCACTGAGAATTCTTAAAGGATCACAGAGATCCTAAGAAAATTTTAGAAAATGCTTATAGATTCTAAAAAAAATCATAAAAAAATTGAATTAATTTTCAAAAAATCCTCGGAATCAATGAAGATACGTGTTATCCCATACAGCACACTTTATCCCAGAGATTTTCCTAGGAACATTTCTCAGGACATTAGGATGTTCTCAGGACATCCTTCAGAACATCTTTTGGAGATCCGTGCTATATGGGATCTTTGTCCTTATTTCCGTTTGCAACGTGCCTAATTTAATAATAACCTGGAATAGGTGTATAATCTATCTATCTATCTAGTAAAACAGCATCATATTAAAGTCTATCTTCCTCTTCCTCCTCATTATCCTCGTTATTCTCTTCGGACTCCTCTTTGTAACCAGGATGTTCCGAGATTGCATAATAATTCCCATTGTAGATCACACCAAGCTCCCGCAGGACATCGCCCCGTATAAGCGCCTTGATCGTCCAATTATAGCACTCCTCGCTCTCGCTTTCGCGATCCAGCCGCTCGACGTCGAGGATTTTAGAGCTGAGTCGCTCCAATATGATACCAATGTCCTTGATGCTAAGGTGGTGCTTCTGATCGACCGTCAGCTGATCGATCAGTAGTAGAAATTTTTCAGAGGTCACAAATTCATCCTCCATCATTGTATTTTCCGTTTCGGACTCGGAACTGTCATGTTCTTGATGATGATGATTATGATGTAAGTGAAAATGAGTAATGGCACCGGCCAGACGTGAGCTTGATTCCTCGTCGGCGGTATCGCGAAAGCGAACATGACCTTTGCTCAGGCCAGGTCGCTTGGTGCCGTCCGAAAGAGAGGATGGCGGCTGTGGCGACGGTGTTTGTGTTTGCGTTTGCTGTTGTTGTTGTTGATGTGGATGATGTGGGTGTTGATATTGCGCATGCTGCGCGTCCTGGATCGGCGATGTTGCCACCGATTTGTGTACAGCGATCCTGCGGCCTTCCTCGTGAAGAGCGCAGCAGTGGAAGTCGCACTCGCCGATGGCACCACCGTCGGCGCCATTTACGGGACTACCATTTCGCGCGACCGGCTGATGAATGTGGTTGGAGCATTCAGGTGTGTGGATGTGGATGGTTGTACTGTCGAATGAATTCGTGCCTTGTTTCACTAGACGGCCCGGTATGTGCGACTGCATCGGCTGCTGCTGCTAGGATGAAGATGAATTTACAGCGAGATAGAAAGTTGTTTGTTTTACAATATGTATTAATATTTTTAAAATAAGACAAATAACAACGCGCGCATGCACACGCATGCACACGGTCGAAATCAAAGATGATGTATCAGTAAATTAATTCTTTTTCTTAAAAATTTTAATGAATTAATATAAAAAACTATTGACCTTTTTAATCGTAGATGATATGCATTTTGATTGAATTTAACAAATTGTGATTGATATGAGACTGTAATTTATAGTTATAAATTAAGCGCTTGGATTAATTATTGTTGAGATTGAAAAATTCAATGCGACGTTGAACTAATCTATTTTCTTAAAAGCACGAACGAATTAGTTTTTTCAGGATTTCAAGAAAATGGATTATAAGTATTACTATCGCACTGGTCCCATCAATTGTAGATTCTGCGATAAGCTCAGGAATTTGTGTAATTAAATTAAAATTTGAAGTTAAAATTCTTAAAGTAATTGCAGATTGAATATACCATATCGTCATGATTTATCACAGTGATTCGCGGACTGGTGTACCGCGTCGGGGCGATCTCGCCAGGCAAGTGCGTTGCCTTGCCATCATAGCTGAGTTTGTCCAAACTGGTTTGGATCACCAGGGACGGCCGCTGGGCGCCACTCAGATCAGCTTTCTTAGTCGGTGAGTACTTGGAAGTCTGGGCATCCTGGCCTGCCTTTGATTGCTGCTGCTGCACCTGCGATGACGACGACGAGCGCTGGTCCCAGTGTAATACCACTGTGACTCGGCCTTTATTGTCCATGATTTTCCACGATGGCGTCTCATCGTGCAATTCCAGCGCGTGGATCGTCTCACAGACTATTTTCGGGATCGCCGAAATTGCTGAGAAAGAAAAAGAGAGAAAGAGTTATTAATTATCGATGGACACGGCTGCGCGGGGGATACGGGCCGGGTGGTGTTCGGTGCTGCAAGGCGTGACAATCAGTGCCGGTGATCCATCGCAAAAGTGCGAGATCCATAGATCTTATAAGGAAGTCAAAAAAACTTACAGATTTAAAAGTCTAAAGAGATTTCGGGTGATAAAGATTGTTTTAAAAATCCAAAACATCTAAAGAGAGCTTAAGAATAGAAGAAAACCTACTTGGTTGATCGTTTAAAGGCTTGTGTGTGTGTAAGGATTCAGTTTGATCCACATGTAATTCAGTTTGATCAGTTTCAATTTTATCAGTTGCCTCGAGATTAGTTTCCTCAACCAAGTTGTCGATTTCCATCAACCAAAGTTGATCGTTGTAATATCCCCTTTACATAGCAGTGCGTATGATTCTAAAGAAGCTATATATTCGAGGGTTCAAAAATCTAGAAAGTCGAAACATTTGAGAGCAGAAGAAAAGCTACTTGGTTGATTTAAAGGTCTCTGAAAGAATTTAAATTTTATTCGTGAGAGAGAAAGAAAGAGAGAGAGAGAGAGAGAGAGAGAGAAATGATTCAATTAATCTAATTTACAATATACATATAAATATATGTCTAAATGATACTCTAATTATCCCGGTCTTTTAAATTCAGTTCTTTTACATTCTTTGTATATTTTCGTGTTTTCTTTAGATGTCTTCGAATTTTCTGTCATCCGTGTTGTTTCAACCTTAACTTTCTCAACCAAGTTGCCGATTTCTCCTAAGATCGATCTGTGTAATGTCCTTTTCACCTACCAGCGCGTATGATGTCGACGCCAGTAGGACACCAGCGTTCACCATGCCGCAACAAGAGCAGGATCGTGTTGTTTCCTAGTGTTTTGAAGTACTCGCCGTCCTCGACTTGCGTGCCGTCCGACTCCAAAACTAGCGAGACATTCTCGTTTTGTGGTACACCCAGCTTTTCCTTACCTGAAAGCAAGGGTTGGCCGAGGGTTGGGGTGTCAGATAGTGTTCAGGCGTAGTGATAACGCTTTAACGACAATGTGTGGAAGTGTGCGTACGTGTATGTTATATATTCCGTGTGAGTGAGTGTGCATATGCGTGTGCCACGTGTCGCATGTACTGTTTAATCGTGTGAATGGAACAGTTGCGAATAATGGTGGTGCGTCCTCGAACGAACGAACGAATGAACGAACGGCGCTTTGTTTCTGAGAAATGTTGCGAGAAATGTGTGTTGCGAGAGCGACACTTTCAAAGGAACTTTACAGATAATGCAATTCCGTGCTGTGATACGCCGCGCGGAAATATTTCCGACCGGAAATATTTCTTCGTTGGTCAGCCGGACAGGTGGAAAGAGAGTGCTCCGGAAGGACAATGCGTATGACGCTTGCAGAAGTTATCCCGAGTATAATACGCATCGGTTTTTTTACAATGAATCTAACATCTTCCAAAGTCTTCCTGAGATTTTTTAAAGTCAAGAGGTAAATCGTTGACCAAAATTGTGTTGACCACCAATACCTACTAATGCCTATAGTAATGCCTAAGTAATGTTCAAATTTTATGCTCACTAATGCCCAAATTTTATGCCCATTAATGTCCTAGTAATGCCCTAATAATGCCCATTAATGCCTTAGTAATGCCCATTAATGTCCTAGTAATGCCCATTAAGGGATCCTAAAGTGAAGCCCGAATTCCGACGAAGTCATCAGAGGTCGCTGTTTTACAGCACATCGACATATCTTATATATACTGCCACATCAATATCTCACGCAAACTATGATACACGCAGTCGCAGGTTCGTGTAAATTTTCGTATAATAAATTCGTTGCAATAAAGTGTCTAAAAAGGAGAGACTCACATAAATATTTCATAGATTTTGATCAGCTTTTGCATGGTTATTCTGGGGCACCAAAAAATAATCCCTGTAAAGCAGTAAATTGCATCTCTGTGTATTTTTCAAGAAAATCGTGATTTTAGGTCACGACGACGGATCGCTTTCAAACCTGGGGGAATCGATAGATATTTAAAAAATGAGTAATTTGCGCTTTTTGAACGTTAATAACGTGTTTTAATAAAAGTACGGTTAGTGATTGTGACATGACACCTTATACGTTTATTCGGTACGCATGATGTAGAAAGACAATATGCTTCGCATGCTTCTATGACAGCTACCACCCATTATTAGGTGTATCCTTTTGCTAGAGAACATTGTGAATGAATAACGAGAAATAAACCGTTTATGTATAAAAATTAATTTTCCTAATATATACAGGGTGTTCCGAAAGTTTTCGCCAATCGCTTTTGTGTAGATAGAGGGAACTAAACTGAGTCGAAAAGTTCTCTACCATTTTGCAATTTTCGCAATAGTTACCAAGATATTAATTACTAAAAATTGCCAAATATTGGTTTTGAATAATTTTTTACTCAAATACTATCAACTTTATAGAAAAGCTGCAAGAGACAAAAATCTTTTTTTTTTCTCATAAAGTTCTGAGAATTTTTTCAGAATTTTTTAATACCGTATTTGCACATGTTGGTAAAAATAAGAAAATGCAGTACTAAAAAGTTAATAAAAAATTCTGAAAAAATTCTCAGAACTTTATGAGAAGAAAATAAATGATTTTTATCTCTTGCATGCAGTTTTTCTGTAAAGTTGACAGTATTTGAGAAAAAAATTATTCAAGACCAATGGTCTTGGATATTTGGCAATTTTTAGTAATTAATATCTTGTTAACTATTACGAAAATTGCAAAATGGTAGAGGACTTTTCGACTCAGTTTAGTCCGCTCTATCTGCACAAAAGCGATTGGCAAAAACTTTCGGGACCTGTATATACATATATACAGGGTGTTAGTTAAGTATATTCCCAAACTCAACAGAGCGATTCTTTGGTTTATTTCAAGTAAAAAAGTCCATATAAACATGTGTCCTAAACGGCTTAGTTTTTGAAATAAAAAGTTTCCGAAATACAGGATAGGTCGAGCAGGAACTCAACCTTGGCCTCCTAGATCACCAGACTTAAATCCTTTGGATTATTTCCTTTGGGGACATCTGAAATCATTGGTTTATACCACCCCAATTGAGAATGAGAATGATTTGAGAAATCAAATAGTTGCTTCGTTGCGAGGCAATACGTAACACACCTGATATTTTTGAGCGTGTATGTCAATCTTTGAGAAGAAGGCTCGATGGATGTATCATGGCGCAAGGTGGACATTTTCAACAATTCATCTAATTGTTTTATTTCGTCAGAAGAACTGAAGCCTGTTTTTGTTTTTGACTAGTTTTTGACTAGTTCAAGTTGTATTTCTTTCAAATAAACAGATTATTACTACACGTTTAAATTTTTTTTATTTCAGAAACTAAGCCGTTTAGGATACATGTTTATATAGACTTTTTTACTTGAAATAAACCAAAGAATCGCTCTGTTGAGTTTGGAAACATACTTAACTAACACCCTGTATATACACACATAAAAATTACTTGTTTTTTTAAATATCTATCAATTGCCCCAGGTTTGAAAACGATTCGTCGTCGTGACCTAAAATCACGATTTTCTCAAAAAATACGTAGGGGTACAATTTACTACTTTACAGGGATTAATTTTTGGTTCCCCAGAATAACTATGCAAAAGCTAATTAAAATCCGTGAAATACTTACGTGAGTCTCTCCTTGGAAATCTAATTCCAAGAACTCGACGTTGTTTGTTCATGCGAACTACGTCTCTATGGACCACAATTTCGTAAGTACAGATTGCAAAGCTTTTATATCAAGCAAATGTTGGTAAGCTATTGACAGCTCTAACGCCATATTGGACTAAAAAATGGCAAAGATCTTAATTTAAACAATTTTTTTTCGTTCTCGACATAAACTCCACCTCACAGACACGTATTAATGCAAATGCTTTAATCCCGGAAAATGATTTTCAAATTTATAAACGGAGAAAAAAGTAGTTATTATACAAAAATTATTGCGTTTAGTCGGTAATACAGATGACTTTAGGATCCCCTTAATGTTCTAGTAATGCATAACCTCATACCGCTTAATATAATACGCAATTCTCTTAAGTAATGCCCAGCAATGTTCAGTAATGCCCCAAATTTGTGCACCGTAATGCTCTCAACAGTTTATCCCTGGTTTAAAGTCTTAAAAAAGAATCTTTTCAATTTCCAAAAAATATTCTATGAAAAAAAGCGATTCTTGTAACTAATACCTTGATCCAATAACTTGAATATCGTAAAAATAAATATATTACATTTTATATAATACGTTACTGTTAATTTGCAACAGGAAACAATAGATATATAGATGATAAGTTATTATTTCAACAATATTTATTCTGTTAAATTAGATATTTTGGAAGCGTAATATCTTTAAATAAGATGTAAATTGTTTTAATGATATTACAGGAAACAAGCTTTAATGTCTAACAATAAGTTTGTGTCATAACCCATTTTGGCTTTTAATTGCCTTTGTTTATAATTTATGAATAATTTCTTAGATTTAGATCTTTCTTACCTCGAACAATCAACTCTTCGAAATTGCTAACGACCAATCCTTTCCTTACGTTACGCCAGCTGTCCCATATCTTGAAAGGTCTCTTGGTCCGTAACTCCTGCGTAAAAATGATATAATTAGCATTAATCAGTTACAGAGATTAAAATATGAGTAATGTGAATTAGTTATTATTTTTAAATCAAAAATAGAATGGTAATTTAGAATGGTATTATATTAAACATATATGCTTAAAATGAAAATCAAGTATCAAAAGAGAAAGACAGAAATGCTTACATGATAGAAAGGGCATGACATCTGACACCATTAATTTTAGTGCAGTGAAAAAAATGTCGGTGTACTGCACTTTAATGCACGGTAAAGTTAAAAATGGCTGACATTTGGAATTTATTATTGACCTTAAATGTTCTCCGGAAGCTCGTGCAGCTTGCAGGCATTTAAAGCGCTTTGTAAAAATAAAGATATTCAACATAAGAAAAAAAAGCAAAATAGCAGACTTCTGTTGGTATTAGTCGAATCACGCATTTATATAATAGTTTTATAATACAGTTTTTCGTGATTTTAGATAATATAAAACGTAACACATACATATATTGTGCGTGTTTAAAATTTACAAAATTTATAAATATATGCATAAACAAAAAAATTATTAAAATAGAATTTTCTTACGCTTTGTAGAATGTGCGTGCGTGCGTGCGTGCGTGCGTGCGTACGTATGCGTGCGTGTAAGAAAGAATTAAAGAGATTTTGCAAATAAGAAATGATTCATACACAAATTAAAAATAATTCGCGACAAGAAAAGCGAGTGAAAGCTGAAGAGCTGACCCCGGGTAACGCTTGTCGCCCAGATGTTAAATGGAGTAAATAATTTTCCAGTGTGCTTCATATACACATAGTCGCCATATAGAATGCCTAATAAATAAAATCTCGTGTATAAAACTATCAAATATTTCACTATTTAAAAAATTTTTAGTATAACGCCGCGACAGGATTGCATCTTACATTTATTTATTTGTACAAGTGTACAAATTTAAGTGGAAATTTAAAATATATACTATGACATGCAGAACACATATACAAGATTATAAAAATTATTTTAAGTCCACTAATATACGACTGTAACAAACAATCGAGAAACAATAAAACAATATAAAAATGATTACAAAACGAAAATCATGATGTTTAGATTAATGCAATTACTGCATTTGAAAATTTGAGATTTTAATGATTCTCCCCTTACCCCTTCTCTCAGGTCTTGAAATTTAGAAATTTAAATATTTAAATATATTTACAATTTCTCCAAGCATTCAAAATTTGCAACGCAAATTTTTATACTTATGTTAGATTTACATATATGTCAAATAGCGAAGAACTAATTTATATCGAACTGATTACAATAAAGCGATTACATCTAATGATATTCTAATGATATTGAAAATGTAAACGCAATAATGCATGGCGGGACACTTACAGCAACGTATCTTTCCACGAACTTTCCACTTGAAGATGTTTATTGAGAAGTGAATTATTTCGTTAATTTATTTTAATTTATTCGGTTTATTTTAGAGGTACGTTTACTGCATATAATTTATTCGCGAATATTCGCCTCTGTCTCGTTTGCACTCTATCGTACTTCGCACTGTGGATAAGTACATCTGCACTCTTCGATCGGCGAGATTGCATCCCGACGTCGCTAGCGATCTCGAAATAATGCGAGCCGAAGGGGTGCATTATGTTTGAGATTGTATCCTTAGTCGTCAACAGGGTGGCGCTAAGGGTACAAGACGCGTGCGCAGTTTATGATCGAAAGCACTGACCTGGTTTAACCGGTCTTAACATGTAATATCGCTTATTTATTCTGTGCACAGTCGGATTTATCGGTTGTTCATTGTCCATATTAATGTATCATTATTATATTTGTTAAACATTTATAATTATTAAATACGTCCACCAGAGCAAAGTAATGTACGTCATATATATACGAATGCTCGATTCAACTGGATGTAAAAAATTATATTTATTTATTTTTATTTTGTATAGACGAGTTATTTGCATTTTTATTTGTTGTTATCTTTCATATTTTATTGTTCCTTAAGACTAAATATTTCAAAATTAAGATATACCAGAAATTAAAGTACAACGATTCAAACATTTTATGCTTTTTTTTATCTAACGTTATTCGAAGATCTATAAATCTAATTAACTGAAGAAAATTAAGAAAATTATAAAAATACGTAAACAATTAAAAAGAGATAAGTGACACATAAGTTTATATAATAACATGATAATAATCTAAACAAAAATAATAATTCACGAAACGTTGTATAAAAATATAAAGAAATTGAACAAGAATCAAAGAAAATTCAGAATTTAAGGATCAGATTTTGAACACACAAAGCGCGTGTTCAAAATCTGAGAATTTAGAGATTCTAAAGGCCTAAAATTGAATGTTTATCTTAACTATACGAATATCAACCTCTCCCATGTAATAACCCCCTCGCTTCCACGAACTCGCTGTGGAAGGAACTTAGTAAACATCGCAACGTGCTAACGAGCAAATAGGGAACCGCCTGCAGCTGCAACGCGAATGTACCCAGGTGCATCCCCTAACGAAGTATCGTTTAGAACCGCTGCCGTCGACTACTACGAGAATTTTTGATTTACTTAAATCCGTCACACTCGGAGGATTTTTAAGTCGTGGAATTTGGGATATTCAACGAGCCAAGAATAATGCTAAATAAATATTAACGAAACATTTCTTTTATAACGAAGTGATATCATTTTAATGTATTTGCACGTTCTCAGATATTCGCCTTAATTAAGATATTTATTTGTGTTAAATATATATATTTTTTTTATAAGAAACATAATAATTCGGTTCTGTACAAAAGCTATTCATTTAACGGGTTATTTCTGTGTACAGATTCATTATTATTAGATATATTATTAGATTGCCAACGTTTCGTAAACATTGCAGTTCACTTCATCAGGGCGAGGAGCAACCTGATACTAAACCTAATTCGATTCTGCATATATTTAGAAATATTTTCTTGAAATTATTTATATTATTTATATTAAAAATTATATATATAACCTGTATAAAAGTGTAGATTTCTTCATAAAAATTATAAATATTATAAATCATAAATATTATAAAAACTCAGATGTTCTTTACAAAAAATTTGAGATTCACCTTTTCAAATTCGTTTTTAGTATTAATAAAAGTTATTTAATAAAAAGTTTATAATTGTACATACAGTTCATTTAATTATTTATTACATTTAAATTTGTTTTTTTCATAAATTGTAATATAGAGCCAAAGTGCAAATCTAGAAGAAAACTTTTTTGGAATATTTTCGGAAATCTGGCATAAAATTGTAAATACGACAAGAAACCTCTACAATGAAACAAAAGATATGGAATTTTATGAAACGTGAAAAACGATGGTAAGGATTTTGCATGAAAGAATCCGCGAACGTGCAGAACGACGAGAAGAATTTTGCGAGCATGCAGAACATACAATGAGGCACAGAGCGTTTTCCGAGCGAGAAAAGCATTCCAGTAACGAAAAAGTAACATTCTCGCGACTCTGCTTTGTGTATAATTTTCAATATAAACAGGTCGAGAGAGAATATTTGCAAAAAGCGTATTGAATTTAAAATTTGTATCTTGCGGACTTCTTTAAGAAGATTCCAGCAACTAATGATGATACAGGGATTTCAGAATCCTACAAATCAGTAAAGCGGAATCTACGAGCGAGTAAAATAGGGTGTAAGAAGGCAATGAGGACGAGTCTATATGAGCGAGAAAAGCATGAAGAAAGTTTCTAGCAGTAGACAAAACGGATGCAAGGACTCTGTGAAAACGTAAATGCGACGAATAAGCTTTTATTGAGGAATAAAATGAACGAAGCGAATATTTTCAATGGAAAAAATATTATAGAAGAATCTACGTACTAAAAAAATAATAAGGAAGATTTTACTGATGCTAAAAAGCCTTGTAGAAAGTTTTGTTAATAAGAGATAAATAAAATATTAATAATAATTTCACACACAAAGAAGATTTTAATCATTCAATATAAAATAAAATAATAAGAAATACATTTAGGAACTAAAAGAAATAACAATGAAAGTTTTTAGAAAATATACAAAGATAAATATTAATCTCAGTGCTTTTAAGATAATAATTAGAAATTATCTTAAAAAATAATTATTAATAATTATTAAGATGTATATATACTTATTAATAATTATTAATATGTATATATACGAAGAGTATGCCAATAGAAAGATTATTACTAATTAACACAAAGAATCATGATGAAATGCTACTCTAAAACAAAAGAAAATATGAATTGTAAATGAGAAGAATCTTAAATATTCCAGATCCGATTTTCTATTTATTAAAAGATACGTTCGAACATGTTTCCTTTTTATTTATTATTCCCTTTAGAAATCGTGGATTGTGATAAACGACTTGAATCATAACTCTGAACATATCCATAAACTAGGACAACACAGCAGTATCTCTACAACTATGTACTTTCATATTACAAATGAAGAAAAACCGTCTCTATTATAATGGTGTGAGGGTTTAGAAATTTCCGAAATTATCGAGAAATGTAATCCTCTCGGTATCTTAATCAGGATAGAATTCTAAGTACACACACGACACAATTCAATAAAGCGAAATAAATCCTTACGAAGGCAGACGTTCAAAGTTATGGTAAGGATTAATCTCGAAAGGTACTCGAAGCAAACAGATTCCTGCAATCGGGAGGTTTCAGAAAAGGCAATCTCGCAAGCACACAGAGATGTCCTAAAAGAGCGAAATGAAGCCGCGCGATTCTATGAGCGAAAAAGTGGAACATTCGCGCGAACATCTCTTTATGGAGAAACGCGTATCTATCGGGAAGGAAGGAGTGGGCTAAAGGGCTCGTCCCTTCGGCCGTTCGGCCTTGTCAAGAGGGTGATGCACTTTGGGGGGAGGGGGGGAGGTGCAAACTGAGGACCGATCGTCGGGTGTCACGAGGTCACGTGAAAATAGGTCATCGAGAGGCGTCCTCTCCGCGGAGAGAAAACTCCCACGACATCAATGATTTCTCTCATTTACGACACAAATAAGTAAAAATTCTCCTTTCCTCTCCCTTCCTCCATTGCAGAAGTGATTTGCAGGGTGGATGCTGCATGCGCGTGAGAAAGGAAGGAAGCTGCCGGAAGGAAATGCGTACCTCTCTTGCCATTACGTCATAGCCCTGCAGGTAAGGAACCGTCCCAGCAGCAAACGCGCAGCTTTATTCCGAAGGAACGATCACCAAAGCGAAAGGGAAGAAGGTTGCACGTCGCATTATATATCGGAGGATGCTGCTCTCTGGTCGCGCTGCTGTCCGCCCAGCTTGCTCGTGCGTACACCCTCGCAAGGTTCTCTCTCTCTCTCTCTCTCTCTCTCTCTCTCTCTCTCTCTCTCTCTCTCTCTCTTCCTTTCTCTCGTCTTCACGCACCGTCTCTGTCCCTCTCTTCTCCTCTTTCTCTTTTCTTCTTTTTTTCTTCTTAACGGGCGCGACACTTTGCTTGGCCGGCCGTCTAGGTGTCTACTTGGTTGGACTCTCACTAGCCAGATAGCGGCGAGCTGTAGTAGCTACTGGTTGGCTAGCTAGTTGACTTGTATCACTGATGACAGACCGTGGAATCTTCCCTTCTTCATGCGGTTGCTCCTCGCCGTTCTTGTCGCACCCGCGACGCCGCGCCTCACTCTGTCCCGCTCGCTCGCACGTACGTACGCGAGGCAGACGAGAGCGAGGAATGCACAACACCCTCCGTTATATGTATCTCGCAATTAAAACACGGCCGCCCCCGGCCGGCCGCCCCTATGCTGCCGTACCGCCAGGACAGACTAGACAGTGGAAGAGAGAGGGCGATTGAACGGCGAGGAGCGACGAGGAGGGGTTACGGCGACGTACGTACGTCCGTCGACGTGAACGTACCTGGCCTGACGACCGTGCCGTGCCGTGCGTACGTGCGATTAACAAGCGTGTGTTTAAGATTTCACTGGCGCATACGACAGAGGCCCCCGCGAATTGTAACACTGGCTTCCTCCCAGCAATTACTGCGGCGACTCCTAGTTTTAGATCGATTCTCCTACGGTACGTACCGCCGTACGCCGCGAGGGGTCGGAAGGGCCGCTTTGCACGTACCACCCTGTACCCTCTCCTATCATCCGCCCTCCCATCTCGCCACCTCCCCATCGCCACCTGAAATCCTAGGAAACCTCGCCCCGCGAACGCCACGACAGCCGACTCTGCAACTACGTAGGAATGCCACCCCCGAGGATACAGCGAAGATCACATTGGGAGATCTCGAGGGGTGAGATCTCTCTGAGGATAAACGCGATTCTAGACAACGATAAACTCGACTGATGCCCGTTTTAATGTAGATTAACTTTAATTTTGGTTCAACTTATTCTTCATCTTTTTCTATTTCTTATAGAATTAGAAGAGTAAATTGAACCGAGATTAAAATTAAACACATTGTTAAAAATTTATCGGGACATAAATCCGGATAAAAGAAAATTTTCCTTCGGAAATTGATGAATAGGTATTTTCTTGACCAAGAGTTGAAATGGAAGATATCGAATGGAAGTACATGATCCCAGGTCAAACAGTCAACTTTCACACAAGAGGGACATTCCTAAGACTGTAGATTAAGCTTAAGAGATATCTTAAGCTTAATCTACAGTGTATTCTTTGCTTCCTGTTTTTTGTATTTTACCTCATGCTTTTTTCCTTCTTTGCGGCCATTTTATCGACAATCGCATTTTTTTTATGTTTTTTGACTCTTTCGAAGTTCCTCAACTTTTATTTCGGCTACAGAAAACGAAAAAACTGAGTAAAAGACATAAAGGCAAAAAATATAAAATGAAAAAAGCAAGAAACAGGAAACAAAGAGAGCACATCATAAAAACTTTAATATTTCTAAAAACATTTCATATACTATATGGGGCATTCTCCGCGTGTCGGAGTCCCCTTCTGCCCATTCCATTTTTTGACAGAATTCAACCAACCAGGGCTTAAAATTTTCGTTGGAGTGTCTACTTTTTAATGGCGTGTGGCCTTTTGTGAAAATTCAAAATGGCGGACTGGTGCAGCGCCGAGAATAAAAAAAGTATAAAAAATGAAGATCTTTAAAAAAAATGCAGAATTGACACTTCATTCGGATGATACTGTATACTGATGAGTTTTCGAGGTTGCTGGTGATTGCTTTTGATATACGGCG
>NW_017298619.1:211301-219224 GCF_001594075.2 Trachymyrmex cornetzi | reverse complement strand
GGACCAGGACGAAACGCTGCGGCCGACCACAAAGCTTCGAGTTAGGCCTCCTTAGTTGGACATTTCCACAAACTCATTAATTAAAAAATTTTGTAAAAATATCGTATTCCCATTTCAATTATGAAGTAAGTGAAAATTTCAAAATAGAACTCGAATTTTTTAACTATACTGCCATTTTGAATTTCTCAATTTCGACTTCAGAATCGGAACCAGCAACCTCGAAAGAATTACTGAGGATGGCTCGAATTGGAGCCGAAACGTCTAGAATTAATAAGTATTATACATAATAAAAATTGTTTCTTTCTCGCACGAACTACCGCAGCTGTGACTCTCATTAGCCCATTAATGTTTATGTTATTTGACATTTTCGAGAGTTATAATTTTAAATTTTATTATATAATCTTTTGTTTAATATTGAGAGCATATATTATTTAAAAACTAAAGTTTGATAATATATGAAATAATGTACATATTTTAATCAAATACAAATAGATCAAGAGGTCACTGTAGTGATTTTGTTATCCATAGCGACAAGTATGGGAAGTGGGTAACCTTTTATTTCACATAAAACATAAAAACAATACATATATATTTAAGTCCAATCATGGTCGTTTGAAGGGGAGGTAAGCTTTCCAAAATGTTGTAGATTTTGATTTTTTTATTGAAAGCGTTAAGGTTGAATGTTGCAATCGATAGTTAATATCCTTATTCCAAGATAGGCGGACTTCCATATCTCTCAAAAGGAAGATTTACATGGAATAAGAAAATTGTACGTGTTCAGGTAGGTATGGCTGCCTTTGTGACCATCTAAAAGAGAAATATGGGAATCATATTTCTCGATAATTGATATCAAAATTAAGTAGTAGACAAAAATTCAATGTCGTCGCTATCAATTTTTTTTTCAGAAAAAATTTACCACTTAGACCCAGTATGGCGTATCCCTTGCACCCTTCTGAGGGGAGTATGGGAGTCCGCTTGTCTTGGAATAAAGATATTAACTATCGATTGCAACAACATTCAACCTTGACGCTTTCAATAAAAAATCAAAATCTGCAACATTTTAAAAAGCCCATCTGCTCTTCAAGCGACCGCGACTAGGCTTAAATATACATGTATTGTTTTTATGGTTTATATATAAAATAAAAGGTTACCCATTTCTCATACTTGTCGCTATGAACAACAAAATCACTACAGTGATCTCTTGGTCTAAAAGAATTTATTATAAAAAGATGTGTTAAGCCATGGGCGTATCATGAAATTTTTTTCGGGGGGGAGGTTTCAATCAACCTAGAGATGTACCATGCACCAATCGGAATGACAACAAAAAAAAAAGGATTTTGCTATTGTACTGAAAAGAGCGTCACTGCACCAATTTTGTTATTGTAATTTACAACAATTTTTAATATTAATGAATTCCATTTGGATATTTTTACAACTTTTAATGTTTCCTTATACCTCATTTTGAAGAGGAAGAATGTTTTGTACATCACGTAACTTTTATTTATTTTTTTAAAGACTTTTTTAAAGAAGGATAATACATTTACTACAAGAATATATCAATTAATTATAGCGTATATATTCTGTTTTTCGTGACAAAAATCTTACGAAAATTTTTTATTTCTATTTCTCGCATATTTTGTCAAAGCTCATTGTCAAACTGACAGAAGTATTAAAAATTACTTATATGATCTTATAACGAGAGAGAGAGAGAGAGAAGAAAAAAATATTTTATGTAAAAAACTCACACAAATTCAAAAATAAAATTGTATGTTTTTTATATTTAAAAATGAAAGAGAGAATATATCTGAAATAAATTAATATAAGAATATATAATGTATTATTTGAAACATCCAACTTTGATTTTCTTTCCCGTATTTGATGAAAGAAAGAAGTTCAATAGGGTATATATATCGCCACACACACACAACACACACACAATTCAAAATAAAATATTCTCATTAGTAAAGTAGTGAAAAATTATTAGACACCAACCGATGTGAGTGGATATATGCTATTAGGATATGCGCTAACGGGCCCCTTTCAAAACGAAATAATTAAAAAATTTCGGAGGGGTTTGACCCCTCCCCCCTACCCCCCCCCCCTCCCCCTCCGGATACGCCCATGTGTTAAGCATACAGTCGTTCCTTCATTGCAATTCACTTGCATTTATGCATATGCGGCATTTTGTGTTTCTCCGATAAGTACATACGTAAGAAAATTCATCACCCTTGTTTACAACACACGCATCGTCATGGCGATGCGTTGGGCAACGTATAAATAAGTGCGTTTGTGGTATCTAAACGTCAATGCACGTAAGTTCGTCGACCAGTTCAGTACCCTGTTTATGTATTTTTTTATAATTATATGACATACGTAATACGTTAAACGAATATGGCAGCAAAGAATTTACATGACAAAAAGTGCGATTTCAATCAAAATTTGATCGAACCGTCTCGTCCGTTCGAACAGTGCAACACGATAAATAAATTGGAAAAAGATAGCAATATTGAAATCGTGGAATGTAATCCAATGGATTTACTGGCCGTCGACGTAAAATATGATGGCAATATGGAGTCAGTAATGTGCAAATATTCGGAACAAGTGAGCAATCAAATTTAATTTTCTAAATTTAACAAACACCAACTAATAGTAACATAACTGTTGGTTATAATTTCCCACTCAACAACATAACTGTAATATAACACATGTTGTATGTATGTACACAATAGTTATATTGTTGAATAAGAAACTATAATTAACAGTTATGTTATTGTTAGTTTGGTGTTTACCGGAAAGTTAATTTTTAAGAATAAAGTCTCTGATTTATTTAAGGATCATATATCGCTATTTACAAACACAATAGTTCTGTTCTATTATTAAAAATCAAATAAACGCAGATCGAACCTGAGAAAGACGCTACAAACAAATATGGATCAATCGCAACAACTTACGAAGACATAATGTCCTTCCTGGGAACGCTAGAAAATGGTATTAATATTTAATAGACCAGTATCGTTAAAATTGTATTTAAAATTAAAAGTTCTGCTTATTTTATTTGTAAAATAAGCAGAACAATTATTTTACAAATAAAATAAGCTAAGCTTTATGTAATATCTTTATTGTAGAAGATACGCTAGAAAATGATATCACTGCCAATAATGCAACAATTATAATCTCGTCTTGCCAAAATCCTAGTAGGTAGGGAACTGACTTTCTCTAATAGCTTATGAGCGAAATATATCACGTTAAAAAGCAGACAAAAATTTTATAAGAACTGCTTTTTTCATAGGTATGATGTGCAGAATTTTGGTTCGATTCAACAGGATGACTTAAAAACTGCGAAATTACAAATCGAGGAAAAAAATGCGACAATAGAGTGTTTGAAAAGACATTTAAAATCCGAGCGCAAGGCAGCGTGTGACAAAATGGCATCGCAGAAACGTCATCACATTATCAAGATGAAGGAGTTGGAGAATAAGTACAGAACGATCGTGAAACGCCATCAGAAGTTTATCGAACAGTTACTCGTTGAGAAGACAGATCTTACGCAGAAATGTGACTCTCTGGCGCAACAAATTAAAGAGATGGAACAAAAGCTCCAACGAGATCTGAAAGTAATTACCGAGAGGCACGCTGTTGAGTTGCAACGCGCAAAGGAACACATAGCAGCATCCGAGAAAATCCGGCGCGAAAAATGGTTGGAGGTGAAAACATCGAAAATTAAGGTCATCATTAATTCATGCCAATTATTATTAGCAAATATAATTCACACACACAAAGACTTTCTTTTGATTTTGAAATGAGCAATGCAATTCTTCTATTTCTTTATGCAAGATATTCCATAGATAATGACAATGCAAATAAAATTTTATACAATGTAATGAAATTATACAGTGATAAATAATTAAAATTTATGCATTGATTACGGATATCGTAGGAAATGACAGTAAAAGGGCTGGAACCAGAATTGAACAATATGATGGAGCAACATCAACAAGAGATACAAGAGTTAAGATGCGCGCATATAAAGGAGTTACAAGATACGGAATTGCGCGCGATGCGTAGGTCGAATCAACAGCTGGAGCAATTGCGAATCGAATTGACGGACAGCCACGAGAAAATGTTGGCTAAAGAGAAGAATATATTGGCCGCAAGGTATGGGAATTCTGCCGCCTTGATTGATTTTAATATCATTTTAATTAACTCTATATAAATCATAATTGATCAGGTATAAAGAAAATCTGGAAGAGCAAGAAGCGCACTTTCAGATACAACAGAAAACATTTGCAGAGCATTTCGAAGGAGAGAAATCGATGCTCATTGTAGAGCAAAAGAAACGTGATCGGAAAACAAGCGTGATGATACAACGAACGGAATTGCATTTTCAAGTCCGTTTTACAATAAAATTATTCTATTATTGATAAAAAATCTAATCGTTTAACAGTGATTTATACAATCATTAAACTTTTCTTTGCAGAAAGAAACGGAAAAATTAAAAGAGCAACACGAAATTGCTAAGAGGAATTTCGAGGAAACCTTGAGAAAAGAGTGGCTCGCTTGGGCGGATAATTATAAAAAAGAACAAAGCGCGATTGTCACAAGAGCGGAAGTTGTAATTCGTAACGATTGTCAAAAAGAAAGAGACAAGCAAATAGAGATCGTTATAGTTAGATTGGAAAAAGAATCTCGTGAAATGCGAGCCAAGTTGCAGCAAAGTTTTGATAATAAATTGAAGTAAGTTTACATATCTTTTCTCTAAATATAGAAATATAAAGAAAATTGTCACAATTTAATTATTGAAATTGTTTTCAGGCTAATAAATGAAGATTATGACGCAAAATTGCAAGTTGCAATTAAAAGCGAGGAGATTTATAAAAATAAGTTATTATTATTGGAAGAAAGACTCAAATGTACAGAAATTCAGTTTAAAAAAACAGAAAATAAATTAAAAGAATGCATATCGAATCTCAATAATATGAATAAAGTAAATTTTATGAAAATAACTGATTAGTTAGGTATAATTATTGTTGTTAAATTTGTGATTTGTTAATTTATAGATAATCGTAAAGTTAACTGCAGAGAGAGATGATGCAAAGGAGACAGCAAGACACGAAATTGAGACAGAGAAAAAAGAGTTAAAAGATAAAATTGCATCGCTTTATCAAGAAATAAGACAAAATAATATTAACAGAGATCAACTAATGGCACAGTTACATAGCAGGTAAAAATTAATATCTAATAGTGTAATAATAAGAAATTAATACATTAATCGATACCATAAATTAATATACTAATCTGCAAAAAACCAGTCACTATAACATTATAGTACCCAGTTTTTTGTGGATGAGTATATGTCATAATATACGATATATTGTAGATCTTATGAATATGACGTTTTATTTTAGGATAAAATTTGTAGTCACTCAAAAGGTTTTAATCATAAAGAATCTCAATAAAAAACTGGATGACGTTAATTCAAGATGTGAACATTTGGAAAAATTGCTGGATCAACAAAGGAAGGAATATATTTTGAAAACTTTATAAATAACTTAATTTAGAAGATTGTATATATGTATATGTATATGTACATGTTGTTTCCCAGCAAACAAACTGATGTTATTTGTCTAATAATTGTATTGAATATCTGTAAATAAATTTATTGCAAAAAATATTATCTCGGTCGGGAGTCGAATCCGAAGCTCTAGCATTACGTACGAGCGCCCTAAACCTTTAAGGGAATCCTAAAGTAAAGCTCGAACTCCGACGAAGTCACCATCGACATGTCTTTATATATTACCACACTAATATCTCACGCAATCTATGTACACGAAGTCGCACGCTCGTGTCAATTTTCGTATAACAAATTTGTCGCGATAAGCGTCTAAGGCTCGGGTGCACCAACGTTACTTTAATTTTAAGCGAGGCTTAAAACTTTCTTTGTTCCTGTCTCTTTTCGGTTTTAACGTTTTAACCCATACAGCACCAAACTTCTACAGACGTTCGTAAAACATTTTAGGAATGTACAAATGTTCTTAGAACGTTCATATTACGTTCTATTAATGTCGTGTGTTATCTGGGAAGTCTCGCTTAAAGTCAAAGTAACGTTGGTACAACCAGGTTTAAATCTAATTCTAAGAGCTCGACGTTATTTGTTCGTACAAACTACGTGTTTATGGGTTACTATTTTGTAAGTACAGGTTGCAAAACTTTCGTATCAAGCAAATGTTGTCACGACTTGACAGTTTGAGACGCCATGTTACACTAAGAAATGATAAAAAATATATCAATTTCGAAATTTTTGGTCGTTCTCAGCATAAACTCCACCTCACAAACACATATTAATGCGTATACTTTAATCCTCCCATACAGCACCGATTGTTGCGGACAATTTTCAGAAATGTTTTAACCTTTCACATCTCATGTGCAATAATTCTGAAAGGATTCTGCAATATGTCATATAAAATGTTTTAACAGAAACGTTTCTAAAATCTATGAGGCTAATTCTACAATGTGCTTTTTGTTTCCTGTTTCTTGCTGTTTGTCTCTATTTGTCTCTTGCTTTTTTGATCAAGAAGGCAAGAGACAAATAGCAAGAAACAGGAAACAAAAAGCACATTGTAGAATTAGCCTCAACGCAATAAATTTAAAAAACATATTTAAAAAGAACAAAAAATTATTATGATGTTAAAATGGCTCCAAAATGTTTATTAAAAGTCAGTTTTTATTAATCACAATTCAGTTTAATGTTACTTTGATGTTATCGCGAGTTGTTACTTTAATAACGAAAAACTTTTGTATATGAATGACTTATTTTGGTTTAATTGCGAAAAACTTTTGTATATTAATAATGGTATTATGTAGAAACTAGGGATGTTATCGTTATTCGATAATATCGAATATTCGACATTTTTTTGCTGCTTAGTATAAAAATATCAAATAAAAAATTATGAATAAAATATTGACTAGATATTTTTTTTATTCATATTCACTCTCCATTTTTATGAATATTTTTAGAGAATTTTGAGTGCATTCGATAGTCGGTAGGTCGGTACTACGCTGAGCCTGACTGAGCGCTCAGTCAGCTCTTACATTTGTTTGGTTGGTTTGTACTTTTAGATCCAATGAAATATGCCAATTAGATGCAGGAGCGCTCAATAAATGGTGTAGAATCTTATTTAAAAAATGATCATTAAATACATTTTTCACCAATTATATTTCTTAACTTTTGTTTTTAGTTTAGATTTTTGAGTTAATATTTAAGGGCTAGTGATTAGTTATTGAGACATGAAAGGAGTTCCATTTATTGTTTATAATATTGATTGGGACTATAAATAAACGGAGCCTTCCCTACGTCAAATGATCAAATATCACAGATCTTTGTTCGTAAGTTTTAAAAAAATTGGGAGTTTTTTTTAATCTATTCGCTGTGCAATATACGAGGTGTGATCAAAAAGTAAGGTGACTTTTCATTTTTATAAAAAAATATTCATTTATTCATCCAAAATTATGTTATCCCCTTCAAAATAATCCCCCTCTGATACAATGCACTTGTGCCAGCGCTTTTTCCAGTCGTCAAAACACTTCTGAAATGCACTTTTGGGTATTGCCTTGAGCTCCTCCAGCGATGCAGCCTTAATCTCCTCAATCGTCGCAAATCTTCGTCCTTTCATGGGCCTTTTCAATTTTGGGAAGAGGAAAAAGTCGCAGGGGGCCAAGTCTGGTGAATACGGTGGCTGAGGCATGATGACAGTATTGTCTTTGGCCAAAAAACTACTCACTAATAACGACGTGTGCGCAGGTGCATTATCGTGGTGCAGAATCCATGAATTTTCTTTCCACACTTCCGGACGTTTTTTTCTTATTGATTCACGCAAACGCCGCATAACCTCAAGGTAATACTCCTTGTTTACCTTGCGACCTTGT